>NC_085842.1:5494755-5592255 GCF_035594765.1 Anolis carolinensis
TCCTATCTTAGGGCATATGCCGCGGCAATCAAAGCTGCAAGGAGAGCCCACCTTGCGGCCAACATTGCGTCCGCACAGAACCGTCCGGCGGCGCTGTTCCGTGTCATCAGAGGGTTGTTAACTCCCACCAATCAAGGTGGGAGCCCTGATAACTCGGCAGCCCGCTGTGAAGCATTTGCTCGGTTCTTTGCGGACAAAGTCGCTCTGATCCGTTCCGACTTTGACACCATATTAACGGCAGTCTCTGAGGATGTAACGAGTGCACCTGCTTGTCCAGTTTTGTTGGATTCATTTCAATTGGTTGAGCTCGAGGATGTGGACAAGATCCTGGGAGAGGCGAGACCGACCACATGCATCCTAGACCCCTGCCCATCCTGGCTGGTGAGAGAAGCCAGAGGGGGTTTGGCCGAGTGGGTGAAGGTGGTGGTAAATGCCTCCCTTCGGGAGGGCAAGTTTCCAGCGAGCCTAAAAATGGCTGTGATCAAGCCGCTGTTGAAAAAGCCATCATTGGATCCCACTCAATTCGGAAACTTTCGGCCTATTTCCAATCTCCCCTATTTGGGCAAGGTCTTGGAACATGTGGTTGCTTCGCAGCTCCAGGGTTTCTTGGTTGACACTGATTTTCTGGATCCGGCACAGTCTGGCTTTAGGCCGGGGCATGGTACTGAGACAGCCTTGGTCGCCTTAGTCGATGATCTACGCCGGGAACTGGACAGGGGGAGTGTGTCCCTGCTGGTTCTGCTGGACCTCTCAGCGGCCTTCGATACCGTCGATCACGGTATCCTTCTGGGACGCCTCGCGGGAATGGGACTTGGAGGTACTGTCCTGCAGTGGCTCCACTCATTCCTGGAGGGTCGGTCCCAGATGGTGTCATTGGGGGACGCCTGCTCGGCCCCACAACCGTTGACTTGTGGGGTCCCGCAGGGTTCTGTACTGTCTCCCATGTTGTTTAACATCTACATGAAGCCGCTGGGAGAGATCATCAGGAGTTTCGGGGTCCGGTGTCATCTGTACGCAGATGATGTCCAGCTCTGTCCCTCCTTCCCACCTGTCACTAAGGAGGCTGTTCAGGTCCTGAACCGGTGCTTGGCCGCTGTGTCGGACTGGATGAGGGCCAACAAATTGAAATTGAATCCAGACAAGACAGAGGTCCTCCTGGTCAGTCGGAAGGCCGAACAGGGTATAGGGTTACAGCCTGTGCTGGATGGGGTCACACTCCCCCTGAAGGCGCAGGTGCGCAGTCTGGGGGTGATCCTGGACTCATCATTGAGCCTGGAGCCCCAGGTCTCAGCGGTGGCTAGGGGAGCCTTCGCACAATTAAAACTTGTGCGCCAGCTGCGACCGTACCTTGGGAAGCCAGACTTGGCCACGGTGGTCCACGCCCTTGTTACATCCCGTTTAGACTACTGCAACGCACTCTACGTGGGGCTGCCTTTGAAGACTGTTCGGAAGCTTCAATTAGTCCAACGGGAAGCTGCCAGGTTAATAACTGGAGCGGCGTTCAGGGAGCGTACTACTCCTCTGTTACGTCAGCTCCACTGGCTGCCGATTAGCTACCGAGCACAATTCAAGGTGCTGGCTTTAGCCTATAAAGCTCTAAACGGTTCCGGCCCAGCTTATCTATCCAAACGTGTCTCCCGCTATGACCCACCTCGAAGCTTAAGATCGTCGGATGAGGCCCTGCTCGCGGTCCCGTCAGCCTCACAGGTGCGGCTGGCGGGGACGAGAGACAGGGCCTTTTCAGTAGTGGCTCCCCGCCTATGGAACGCCCTCCCCATTGAAGTCAGGCAGGCTCCCTCCCTCCTATCCTTCCGTAGGAAGGTAAAAACTTGGTTGTGGGGCCAGGCTTTCGAATAAGAATCAGCAGCATTAATTACTATTATGTATACTGGAACTCAATTGACAGACCCAGTCTTTTAAACTTGTACACGCCTATCTATATTTTATAAATGCATTTTATGAATGTTATATGTAAGTTAATTTTTTAACTAATTTATAGTGTATTGTACTGTTTTTATATGTCTGTTTTATTGTAAGCCGCCCTGAGTCCCCTGTTGGGTGAGAAGGGCGGGATATAAATATTGTAATAAATAAATAAATAAATAAATATTATACATTTTTCTCAGGAGGAGACGATGGTTTACAGTATCATAAGTTGCTGACAGGTCCTGTGATCTGCTGCCTTTCAAAACCATATTCTATGTGCTGAGTCAGGTTCAGAATTTGTGATGTGCAGCTTTTCCCTTTCCTGAAACATATCAGATTATGTGGCATGACATAAATGTTTTCCCGCTCCTAGTCCTGGAATCTCCCCTTCACTTCACTTCAGTGAACACATTCTGAGGTCTGGTCTGGTCCCTTCCCTCTTTCTGAATGAGCTGCATTGAGTCTATATTGAGAAAAAAGTACAGTAAAAGTAAAATCAGTACAAGTGTCTCTGGAACCTGTGAGTTTCTCCTTTATGTGTTGTAAATTACTCAACTCTGGTGACAAGCCAATTTCGGCTGGAAGAAAACCCAGAGTCTATTTCTGCTGTATTCTACTAAGAACACAGACTTTTTTTTTTGCTAAAACTCACAAATTTTTCTGGTTGCTGATTAAGGCTCCTTCACCCTCTATCAAATTATTTGTGATTCATTCTCCTGCCCTCATTCTAAAGCTTTTTTCTGTTTTGTCTCTTTGTAGTGCAATTAGCAGGTCTGCCGTATGAAGAGAGGAAAGGTTCATCTGCCTACGTGTTGGATTTTGGTGCGCCGTTTAAGAATTTCTTCAAGGTTTTTCACTGGATCTGTAGAAAGATTTATATTGCAGTGAGTTGGGCCTAAGGTGGAAGTTGAGTTTCAGTTGCCATATGAACAATGAAATTCTTAAAGTGTTACTGTATTTCCTCAGGTTTAAAAGTAGCAATCATTTTTTTTATTTGTGTGTGTGTGTGTGTGTGTGCATGTGCGGGCGCATGCGTGTGTGAATAATAATTGAATTATTATTATTATTATTATTATTATTATTATTATTATTATTAATTCATTTATTTATCATATTTATACCCCACCTGTCTCATCCCATAGGGGACTCAAGGAGGCTTACATATGTAGGCAACAATTTGATACCATACAAATATATACAACATATACATTGAAACAATCATTAAAAACAAATCAAACTTTAAAACCACTTAGAATCATAGAATCATAGAAGTTGGAAGAGACCTCACGGGCCATCCAGTCCAACCCCATTCTTCCAAGAAGCAGGAAAATCTCATTCAAAGCACCCCTGACAGATGGCCACCCAGCTTCTGCTTAAAAGCCTTCAAAGAAGGAGCCTCCACCACAGTCTGGGGCAGAGAGTTCCACTGCTGAACAGCTCTCCCTCACAGGAAGTTCTTCCACATGTTCAGGTGAAATCTCCTTCCCTGTAGTTTAAAGCCCTTGTTCCATTGCGTCCTAGTCTGCAGGGCAGCAGAAAACAAGCTTGCTCCCTCCTCCCTATGACTTCCCCTACCATATTTGTACATGGCTATCATGTCTCCTCTCAGCCTTCTCTTCTGCAGGCTAAACATACCCAGCTCTTTAAGCCGCTCCTCCTAGGGCTTGTTCTCCAGACCCTTAATCATTTTAGTCGCCCTCCTCTGGACACTTTCCAGCTTGTCAACATCTCCCTTCAACTGCGGTGCCCAAAATTGGACACAGTATTCCAGGTGTGGTCTGACCAAGGCAGAATAGAGGGGGAGCATAACTTCCCTGGATCTAGACGCTATTCCCCTTTTGATGCAGGCCAGAATCCCATTGGCTTTTTTAGCAGCTGCAACACATTGCTGGCTCATGTTTAACTTGTTGTCCACGAGGACTCCAAGATCTTTTTCACACGTACTGCTGTCTAGCCAGGCATCGTCCCCCATTCTGTATCTTTGCATTCCATTTTTTCTGCCGAAGTGAAGTATCTTGCATTTGTCCCTGTTGAACTTCATGCTGTCCGTTTTTTGGTCTTTGTAAAAACAGATGTTTTTTCCTAGCTACTTGTGTTAATGAAAAATTGAAGACCATATATTTGGCATTGTGCTTTACAGTCTTGAAGAAAGAAATGTGACTTTTTAATAGAACTGTGGCAATTTTTTGGGGTTTTTTTTTTTCATTGAGAAACTGCAAGTTGCTTTTGGTGTGAGAGAATTGGTCGTGTGCAAGGGCACGCCCGGATGTTTTGATGTTTTTAGCATCCTTGTGGGAGGCTTCTCTCATGTCCCTGCATGGAGCTGGAGCTGATGGAGGGAGCTCATCTCTCCAGGTTGCATTCGAACTGGCAACCTTCAGGTCAGCAACCCAACCTTCAAGTCAGCAGTCCTGCACAAGGGTTTGAACCCACTGCACCACTGGGGGGGGGCTCTAATTTTTAGGTTAGGATCCAGCTCACTGGAATTACTCTGCTCTGTTTTAATTGTGTTCTGTCATGTTTATTGTTGCCTACCTTGAATCTCTATATTGTCACAAAGCCAGTACAAGAATGAGCAAATAAAGAAATTATTTTCCTTTTCTGCTGTTCTTTGTCTCTTGAATGTCAAAAGTACCCCGTCATTTGCTGAAGCTTTTAGTTCTAGGTATTGCTGGATGGGGTCATTTAGAACTGTGGTCCAAAACAGTAACATTTGAAAGCTGGATCCCCGGCCAGGCAAGGCTGAGAGGGCGGAAAGGGGTGGAGGCCAGTTTTAAAAACCAACACAAATATAAGTGGTTTCATCTGTCACTATTATTTGTATATAAACAAAACTTTATTATTACAATACTGCCCAGCTGAAGAATCAATTTAATTAAGGGAATTAGGTAGGATTTTAAGTGAGATGGGGTTTAACTGCAATGTGACAATGTTTATCCTTTTCTTAAAGACGCAGTACATGATACAAAGTTTGTGTACATTGATTCATCCTAAAGCAATGGTGGATTTTGCAACATTTTGTGCCCTGAGTGGATTTTATTTAAAGCTAGGGCAGAAAGAGATGAGAGTGGGAAATGCCCCAGTGGGATTATTGAGCAGGGCCGGGCTGTGGCGCAGCTGGCTAGTAACCAGCTGCAATAAATCACTACTGACCGAGAGGTCATGAGTTCGAAGCCCAGGTCGGGTTAAGCCCCAGACCATTAAATAGCCCGGCTTGCTGTTGACCTATTCAGCCCGAAAGACAGTTGCATCTGTCAAGTAGGAAATTTTGGTACACTTTATGTGGGAGGCTAATTTAAGTAATTTACAACATCATAAAACTGCCAGCAACATGCCAGAAAGGAATGCGGAAGTACAGTCACTAGTGGACGGTGATGCAACAGCTCCCCCTGTGGCAGGAATCGTGAAGCTGGAATGTTAAATGCCTCTGTGTGAGTCTATACTGTATGTTGTTCGTCTGATGGCATTGAATGCTTGCCATGTATATGTTCATTGTAATCCGCCCTGAGTCCTCTTCGGGGTGAGAAAGAAGGGCGGAATATAAATACTGTAAATAAATAAAAAATAATAAAATGTTGGACCCCCGTCTCAAACCACAAGGCAAGGCAGGTAATACATTTATTGTTATATGGAAAGCAAGGGATGAGGGCCAATGAGCTGGGACTTAATCCAGACAAGAGAGAGGTCCTCCTGGTCAGTTGCGAGGCGAATCGGGGTATAAGGTGGCAGGCAACCTGTGCTCAATGGGGTCACACTCGCCCTGAGGACACACGTCTGCAGTCTGGGGTCCTCCTGGACTCAGCACTGACCCTTGAAGTTCAGGTGTCAGAGGTGGCCGGGAAGGTCTTCACACAGTTAAAATTTGTGCACTAGCTGCGACCGTATTTCAAAAAGCCTGACTGGGTCCTTGCCTTAGTTACATCTAGTATGGATTACTGCAATGCACTCTCCGTGGGGCTGCCTTTGAAGATGGCTCGGAAATTGCAATTGGTAAAAAGATCAGGAGCCAGGTTACTAACTGGAGCTAATTCTACAGAAGCAGCAACCACTGGCTGCCGATAAGTTTCCTGTCCCAGTTCAAAGTGCAGGTTATCTATCTCTATATATAAAAGAGTGAGGGCATCACGGCGATTCACAAAACAACAAAAGTACAGGCCCCCCAACCTCAAAATTTGACAACACAACCCATCATCCACGCCTCAAGGTTGATACAACAAAAAGAAAAGAAAAATAAAATCCTAATTAGAGGGAGAGCAATAATTTTTTTTATCCAATTGCTGCCAGTTTAGAGGGCTAATCTCTGCCTACTTGGTTGCCTAGCAACCAAGGGACAGCCAGGTTTCAGTTAGGGGAAAGGCAGATTTAGGCCTCACTTAGGCTTCTTCCACAGATTATCTAATTTGCACTGGATTATATGGCAGTGTAGACTCAAGGCCCTTCCACACAGCTATATAACCCATTTATAATCTTATATTATCTGCTTTGCACTGGATTATCTTGACTCCACACTACCATGTAATCCACTTCAGTGGGCATTTTATACAGCTGTGAAGAAGGAGCCTCATATAATCCAGTTCTGAGCAGATAATATAAGATTAGAAATATACAGTAGAGTCTCACTTATCCAACGTAAACAGGCCGGCAGGATAAGTGAATATGTTGGATAATAAGAAGGGATTCAGGAAAAGCCAATTAAACATCAAATTAGGTAATCGTTATACAAATTAAGCACCAAAACATCATATTATACAACAAATTTGACAGAAAAAGTAGTTCCATTCGCAGTAATGCTATGTAGTATTTACAGTAGAGTCTCACTTATCCAACGTTCTGGATTATCCAACGCATTTTTGTAGTCAATGCTTTCAATATATCGTGATATTTTGGTGCTAAATTCATAAATACAGTAATTACTATATAGAATTACTGTGTACTGAACTACTTTTTCTGACAAATTTGTTTAACATGATGTTTTGGTGCTTAATTTGTAAAATCATAACTTAATTTGATGTTTAATAGGGTTATCCTTAATTCCTCATTATCCAACATATTTGCTTATCAAACGTTCTGCCGGCCTGTTTATGTTGGATAAGTGAGACTCTACTGTACTGTATTTACAAATTTACCACTAAAATATCACAATGAATTTAAAACACTGACTACAAAAACATTGATTATGAAAAGGCAGACTGCGTTGGATAATCCAGAACATTGTATAAGCAAATGTTGGATAAGTGAGATTCTACTTTAATATAAAATAATTACTGGGATAGAATAATGCAGAACAATATAATCTCTAAAACCAGGACAGTAAATAAACAGGGGAATTCCACACAGGAAACAATCAGGGCCAGCTAACACCTCCCAACAAAGTATTCCCATCATCAAAGTCTGGAAAATCCTCTGTTTTCTCAGGGCCACAGACAGTAGAAGCACATAAAATATCGCAAACAACACCACTCTGAAAACAAGGGAATTCCAGACAGGAAACAATCAGGGCCAGCTAACACCTCCCAACAAAAAATTCACTCAGGGAGGAAACAGCCAGGCTTTAAAGCTGCAAGGCCATTACATCCTAATCATTTTTCCTAATTGCAGCATTCATACTTGCCTCCAACAAACAAAAAAAACCAATCAGAAATATTGTATATTCACAACCTTTGGGAAATAATATCCCCTGATGGCGCAGCGTGTTAAAGCGCTGAGCTGCTGAACTTCTGGACCGAAAGGCCACAGGTTTGAATTGGGGGAGCGGAGAGAGCCCCCACTGTTAGCCCCAGCTTCTGCCAACCCAGAAGTTCAAAAACATGCAAATGTGAGTGCATCAATAGGTACTGCTCCGGCGGGAAGGTAACGCCGCGCCATGTAGTCATCCCACATGACCTTGGAGGAGTCTACGGACAACGCCGGCTCTTCGGCTTAGAAATGGAGATGAGCACCAACCTCCAGAGTACGACACGACTAGACTTAATGTCTGGGGAAAACCTTTACCCTTGACCTTAACTACCACCAATTCCTCAATACTTTATTTCCCATACCACCAGACTTCGCCACAGCAACGCGTGGCCGGGCACAGCTAGTCACCTATAAAAGCCCTATGGTTCAGGTCTTTGTGACTGCATCTCCGCCTATGAACCAGATCCGGCGGGGAGGCCCTCCTCTCGGTCCCACCAACACAGTTGATGGGGACAAGGGAGAGGGCCTTCTTAGTGGTGGCCCCCCAGCTCTGGAACACCTTCCCCAGCGGACCTAGACAAGCTCCTACACTACTTTAGGGAAGAGTTAAAAACTAGGAAAAAGTTAAAAACTTGGTTTGTCCAGCAGGCATTTGATAACGTTTAGACCAGGGGTCCTCAAACTTTTTAAGTGGAGGGCCGATTCACACTCCCTCAGAGTGTTGGGGGGCTGGACTATGATGAAATAGTACAAAATTAGGATTGTTGTTTTTGTGTGCCTTCAAGTCAGGTCAACCCTTAGTCTAAAGTTTAGGACAGAGGCCAGGTCAATGACCTTGGAGGGCCGAATCCAGCCCATGGGCCTTAATTTGTAGACAACTTCATAAGACCATAGGTAAGCAAAGGGAGGTCTCTTTCCATCTAGATGGTCTCATAAGACCATCGGTAAGGAAAGGGACCCTCAAAGGCCATCTGAATGATCTCATCAGGCCATCAGAAGACCATAGAGAAGGAAAGGGACCCTCAAAGACCATCTATATGGTTTCATAAGACCATAGAGAAGGAAAGGGACCCTCAAAGGGCATCTAGACAATCTCATAAAACCATAGATAAGGAAAGTGACCTCCAAAAGCCATCTAGATGGTCTCATAAGGCCGTAGCTAAGCAAAGAGACCTTCAAAGACCATCTAGATGATCTCATAAGACCATAGGTAAGCAAAAAGACGTAGACTTGGGTCAACCCTGAGTCTAAGGTTTAGGACAGGGGCCAGGTAAATGACCTTGGAGGGCCGCATCCGGCCCATGGCCTTAGTTTGGCTAGGACATCAAGACAGTAACCAGAACTGATTGCCAATCACTTAGCACTTTATATCTACACTAGCTGTGCCCGGCCACGCGTTGCTGTGGCTTAGTCTGGTGGTGTTGGTCAGTCTACATTAGGTTGTATTTATGCTGTGACCTCCACCCTTCTTTATACTCACGTTAGTAGTAGTATTTGAAGTCTGTTACCTTCTTCAATTTTTGTGTTGATTGATAATTGCTTGAGATCCCTGTTGTCTTTGGTTTGTTGTTAATCGTGATGTCTGATTCTGCTGAGTGCGGTTTGCATCTTATTCTGGTACAATAGTCTTTTTTTTGTTTTGCCTGTGTAGGTGTTTATTATTGTTGTTGTTGTAGTGGTCATGAAGGCTGGATAAGTTAGATGCTACTGTATTGTTTTTTGGAGGCCCAGTGTAGCACTGACTGGCGTCTCAGCCTCAGTGCCTGGCTGCTTCTTGCCTGTGATGGGGTAGATTCTTATTGTTGTTGTTGTCATTGTTATTACTGTAATTGTTTTTTTTGGAGGCCAAGTGTGAATGTAGGGATTCGGGAGGTGGATGAGCACTGAATGGCCTTGTAGACTCAGTACATGGCTGATTCTTGCCTGTGTAGGTGTTTATTATTAGTGGGTGAGTGGATGGATAGATGAGTGGATGGATAGATAGAGTGGGTGCTCTCCTTGTTTCCTTTATTCCTATGCTGTTCCCTTTCTCTGCTCCAATCCTGAGCTCGCTGATAAGAACACACTGGTCAGAAAGGAGGGTAAATATAACCGGATCAATGGTCTTTCTCTCCCTTTTTGCTCTTGGCCTTCCGGGCAGAGAGGGAGGGCTCTTGTCCTTGGCATTCCTTCGCTTCCCTTCCCTCCCTCCTTCCTTCGTTCTATCCGTCCCAGCCTTTCCTGCCTGCGGAGCCATGGAACTGGGTCAGTGGGTTGGATGGCGGGGAAAGGGAGAAGGAAGAGGCCTCTAATTGAAATGCATGGACTCCATGCCATGAGGTGCTGGAATTTGTAGTTTGCATCCAGTCCAACCCCTTTATTTTTGTCATGGAGGAAGACCCCACCCAAACCCCTCAGACAGATGGCCATCCGGTTTAATTGTGTTGTTATAGTCACGATGTGTTGTTGTGAGTTTTGTGGGTCCGGATTGTGGTTTTGTGGTGTGGTTGTGTTCGTACAATTGGGAGGCAAGGCTTTTGTGTTGTGTTGGCAAATTTTGTATTTCTGGGGCGTTTAGTTGTGTGCCAAGTTTCGTATTTCTGGGGCATTTAGTTGTGTTGTTATAGTCACGATGCATTGTTGTGAGTTTTCTGGATCCGGATTGTGGTTTTGTGGTGTGGTTGTGTTCGTACAATTGGGAGGCAAGGCTTTTGTGTTGTGTTGGCAAATTTTGTATTTCTGGGGCGTTTAGTTGTGTGCCAAGTTTCGTATTTCTGGGGTGTTTAGTTGTGGTGTTATAGTCACGATGCATTGTTGTGAGTTTTGTGGGTCCAGATTGTGTTTTGTGGTGTGATTGTGTTGTTACAACTGGGAGGCAAGGCTTTTGCATTGTTTTGCCAAGTTTCGTATTTCTGGGGCATTTAGCTCTGTTGTTATAGTCATGATGCATTGTTGTGAATTTTGTGGGTCTGGATTGTGGTTTTGTGGTGTGATTGTGTTGTTACAACCGGGAGGCAAGGCTTTTGCATTGTTTTGCCAAGTTTCGTATTTCTGGGGCATTTAGCTCTGTTGTTATAGTCATGATGCATTGTTGTGAATTTTGTGGGTCTGGATTGTGGTTTTGTGGTGTGATTGTGTTGTTACAACCGGGAGGCAAGGCTTTTGCGTTGTTTTGTCAAATTTTGTATTTCTGGGGCATTTAGTTGTGTTGTTATAGTCACGATGCATTGTTGTGAGTTTTGTGGGTCTGGATTGTGGTTTTGTGGTGTGGTTGTGTTGTTACAACCAGGAGGCAAGGCTTTTGCGTTGTGTTGTCAAGTTTTGTATTTCTGGGGCATTTAGTTGTGTGCCAAGTTTCGTATTTCTGGGGCGTTTAGTTGTGTTGTTATACACGATGCTTTGTTGTGAGTTTTGTGCATCCGGATTGTGGTTTTGTGGTGTGGTTGTGTTGTTACAACCGGGAGGCAAGGCTTTTGCGTTGTGTTGTCAAGTTTTATATTTCTGGGGCGTTTAGTTGTGTGCCAAGTTTTGTATTTCTGGGGCGTTTAGTTGTGTTGTTATAGTCACGATGCGTTGTTGTGAGTTTTATGGGTCCGGATTGTGGTTTTGTGGTGTGGTTGTGTTGTTACAACCTGGAGGGAAGGCTTTTGCGTTGTGTTGCCAAGTTTCGTATTTCTGGGGCGTTTAGTTGTGTTGTTATAGTCACGATGCGTTGTTGTGAGTTTTGTGGGTCCTGTGTGGTTTTGTGGTGTGGTTGTGTTGTTACAACTGGGAGGCAAGTCTTTTGCATTGTGTTGCCAAGTTTTGTATTTCTGGGGCGTTTAGTTGTGTTGTTATCGCATGATGCGTTGTTGAGTTTTGTGGGTCTGGATTGTGGTTTTGTGGTGTGGTTGTGTTGTTGTAACCTGGAGGCAAGCCTTTTGCATTGTGTTGCCAAATTTCGTATTTTTGGGATGTTTAGTTTTGTTGTTATAGTCACTGCGCAAACAACTTTATCATTTTATATATATAGATTCTATGCATTTAACTGTGCTGCTATATTGATTATATTGATTACATGGATCTTTTAACTGATTCTATTTTAGAAGAGGTGGTTATATCGAATTTATATACCAGGTTTATGTAATGTTATTATTGTTTTCATGATGATGTATTTTATTTTATGTATTATGTATTTTATGTATGGCACCTTTGTGTGCTATTTTGTAAGCCACCCCAAGTCCCTATGGGAGATGGTGGTGGGGTATAAATAAAGTATTATTATTATTATTATTATTATTATTATTATTATTATTATTATTGACACAAAGACAAAGTATGACACAGCAAATGAGACGTATATGCTGGATTTCGTATCACAGAATCACAAGTCAGACACTTCCCAAGTGTCTAGGACTGTGTGATGTAATTTCAAATGATGAGCGCAGATCCCAGTAGGGTGGCCTTTTGCAGTTGGCAGATCATAATTTTGTTAGTGATTATTGTTTCCAAATGCGGGCTGAGATCTTTTGGCATGACACCCAGTGTGCCGACCACCACCGGGACCACCTGCACTGGTTCATGCCAGAGCCTTTGCAGTTCAATTTTGAGGTCTTGATAACAGTTGCATTTTTCCTGTTGTTTTTCACCAATGTTGAATGTTTCCTGTATATTATTATTATTATTATTATTATTATTATTATTATTATTATTATAAGGGTGAAGCAGAAGCCACTTGGGTGCCCCCTTGTCCCTTCTCTCTAGCAGAGAAGGCTCAAGGCCTTGTAATGCTACAACTCCCAAGACTGTGACACAGGCCATGAACTGCTGGGCTTGGTGAGCCAGATGACCTTTCTCCCTGTCTGCAAAAATAGTTTCAGAGGAATATAAATTGCTGGTAAGGGAAGGCAATTAGCTTGATTTCTCCTCCAGCGGACAGCCCTGGAATAGCAAGTTGGAAAGAATCAGTTAGTTTGATTTCTCCTCCAGCGGACAGCCCTGGAATAACAACTTTTATGTCTGAATGTTTGACTGCAGAGAAGCTCAGCATCCACAAAGGCCGGAGGAATATAAACCTCTGAGGGCTCTTCCAGACAGGCCCTATATCCCGGGATCTGATCCAAGGTTTTCTGCTTTAAACTGGATTATATGAGTCCACATTGCCAGATAATGTGGGATAAACAGAAAACCTGGCATCAGATCCTGGGATATAGGGCCTGTCTGGTTGAGAATCAGGAGCTGCAGACTCAACTAGAGAAGTCAGCACTTGATGAACCAACCTGGACACAGAATATTGTTTGAACACACTGAAATGCTGGACCACTCTCACAACCACCATGTCAGATGACACAGGGAAGACATTGAGATCCACAAGCACGTGGACAATTTCAACAGAAAGGAGGAAACCATGAAAAGGAACAAAATCTGGATACCAGCATAAAAAAACCCTAAAAAATCAGGACAGTAAATAAGGAGGAACACTCTGAAAACGGGAGTTCCAGACAGGAAACAATCAGGTCCAGCTAACACCTCCCAACAAAGGATTCCCTTGCACAGGAATCAGCCAGGCCTTGAAGCTGCAAGGTTTTGCAATGCTAATCCAGGTGATGAATTGCAACATTCACACTTGCCTCCAGCAGACAAGAGTCCTTTCTCCCACCCTGGAATTTTTCCACAGATACATATAAACCCCATTTGCCTAGTTTCCAACAGATCTCACAACCTTGGAGGATGCCTGCCACAGATGTGGGTGAAACGTCCGGAGGGAATGCTGTTGGGACATGGCCATACAGCCCAGAAAACTCACAGCAGCCCAATACAGTAGAGTCTCGCTTATCCAACATAAACAGGCCAGCAGAATGTTGGATAAGCGAATATGTTGGATAATAAGGAGAGATGAAGAAGAAGCCTATGAAACATCAAATTAGGTTATGATTTTACAAATGAAGCACCAAAACATCATGTTAGACAACAAATTTGGCAGAAAAAGTAGTTCAATACTCAGTAATGCTATGTAGTAATTACTGTATTTATGAATTTAGCACCCAAATATCATAATATATTGAAAACATTGTCTACAAAAATGTGTTGGATAATCCAGAACGTTGGATAAGCGAGACTCTACTGTGGTTGACTTGTCCTGAAGGGAGAAGAAGTCAGTCATATTCTTAATATCTCTCTTGTTTTACTTGTAAGGATATGGACCTGGGGAGAGGTTATGGCAAAGGCGGACTTGGGGATTGTTGTGGTTGTTGTAGTTTAGTGTCTGCTTTGTTATATTATATTAATGTTGGGACTTAAGTTGAGTCACTAAAAACTAAAACACTTTTGCCAATACAGCAGAGTCTCACTTATCCAGGCCTCGCTTATCCAAGCCATTTTTATAGTCAATGTTTTCAATATATCATGATATTTTGGCGCTAAATTCATAAATACAGTAATAACAACATAACATTACTGTATATTGAACTACTTTTTCTGTCAAATTTGTTGTATAACATGATGTTTTGGTGCTTAATTTGTAAAATCATAACCTCATTTGATGTTTAATAGGCTTATCCTTAATCCCTCCTTATTATCCAAGATATTCGCTTATCCAAGCTTCTGCCGGCCCGTTTAGCTTGGATGAGTGAGACTCTGCTGTATTCTGTCCTCCTCACCCTCATCTAAGGTCCAAGGGTTGGCTCAGAAACTAGACATCCCGAGACGAGACTCGTATCACTTTCGATGTCATCCCTCCGAGTTACCGTCGTCGCTGAGTCTGCCCGGAAACCGGTGACGCTATGGTAAACCCCGGCCTCCTATTGGTGGGATGTTTTCCCCCTGGGCCAATCCCCGCTCGCTGCGCTTCTATAACTTTTCTGCCTCCAACACGACCAGGAGGACACTTCTCTCTCTGCTGGCGATGGCGCGGCTGTTGCTGCTCCGGGTTGTGGCTCTCCTTCTCGGACACCCGGGAATCGCCCTCCTGAACCCGGCTCCCGCAGGTGAGTCCTTTCCATCCAACCCTTCTTATGCTTGGCTAGGAAAAAAGGGGGCCAAACGCCTGTCTCTGCCGCCTTCTGCAGGGCTCTCGCTTTTGAGAAAAGGGGGAAATGGGGGGGGGGGGGGGTAGGAATGCATCCCCACTTTCAGATTAATGCAGTTGGAGACCACTTGGGTTGCCATGGCTCAGTGCTAGGGAATCGTGGGATATGTGGTTTTACAGGGCCCTGCCCACTACAGATCCCTGTAGAAATTTTTTTTCGTGTCAGGAGCGACTGGAGAAACTGCAAGTCGCTTCTGGTGTGAGAGAGTTGGCCGTCTGCAATGACGTTGCCCAGGGGATGTTTTGATGTTTTTACCATCCTTGTGGGAGGCTTCTCTCATGTCCCCACATGGAGCTGGAGCTGATAGAGGGAGCTCATCCGTGCTCTCCCCGGGTTGGATTTGAACCTGGCAGCCTGTAGAATTAAGCCTTGGTAGTTAAAGTGGTGACAGGCTGCGTTAATTCTGTTGTGTAGATGCCTGGAGAAAAGAATCTGTCCAAAGAACTGTGTTTAAATGGCTGAGTGAATAATAATAATAATAATAATAATAATAATAATAATAATAATAATAATTCTATTTCTTACCCCCCTCTCCTTGTGGCTCAAGGCAAGTTGCGGAATAATTGAAACACATAAACATCACGGGGCTGATTGGGGTATAGGGGGGCTACCACTGCTCAATGGGGTTACATTCCCCCCAAGGACACAGGTCCGCAGTCTGGGGGTCCTCCTGGACTCTTCACTGACGCTTGATGCTCAGTTGTGGACGTGAAACTGCAACTGGTGCAAAGGTCGGCAGCCAGACTGTTAACAGGAGCCAGCTACAGGGAGCATAACGCGCCTCTTCTGAAGCAGCTCCACTGGCTGCTGTTAATTTTCCGGTCCCAGTTCAAAGTGCAGGTTGTGGCCTATAAAACCCTGAATGGTTCAAGTTCTGCTTGTCTTCCTGACCGTGTCTCTCCCTAGGCTCTTAGATCTGCCTGGGAGGCCCTTCTCGGTGGCACACACCCGGCTCTGGAACTCTCCTCCCAAGGAGATAATAATAATAGTAATAACTGTATTTTTATATCCCACTCCCATCTCCCCAAGAGGACTCAGCACAGCTAACATAGGAGACAAGCCCGACATCAACATACATTAAAACACAATCATAATTTAAACCAATATAAAACAATATAAACAGCATAAACAGGATGTAACACTCCAAGGCAGCGTGAGCACTGGAAACCAGACAGAGACCAATAATCATACAATATCTTTATTAAAACAATAATTAATCCAGGAAAGAATAGCTGGAAAGGTTGAGCAGATGATAGTCCTTTGTGAAAAGGTATGAATTAGTCCAGTGAAATGAAGGGAAATGTCCAATATTATAGTCCAAAGTCCAGAAACTGAAACACGCTCTAAACTGTTGGAAAGTTCTTGAGCGGAGAAAACAGGGAAACAAGGCTAAGTAACAAAGTCCAATGTCACTAGGAAGTCTTTGATATCAAGGCAGGAACATGATGAAGCTGAGGCAAAACTAGGTTCAGGAACAAGGCAAGAAAGTAGAATTAAATCCGGGTCTACTCGGGAGTCGCGGCTCAGCTTGGCCGCCAGGAACAGGAAACTTGGCTTAGTAGAATCAGGAGCTAGAGTCGGTGAACTGTTCTTAGGAAATAGCTACGTTGGCACCACAAAGTGTTCACAGTGCAAGACACTTTTATGGAATTTAGATCTGCTCACAAAGAAGGGAAGCTAAACTTCCCAAAGGTTCCCAAGGGAATCTTCTATCCATTATCCCCTCGAGATGCCAAGCGGTTACTCCTGCGGAGCCCTTGTTTTTCTATCTCTGGTGATGCAGAAACTCCCTTCTGTTGAAGGACACATTCTCCGGAGAACTAAGTACATGTGGTTCAGCCATGGGAGTAATATTTCCAATTTCTCTCCCAATTAAAGAATCATCAGAGCTATCAACAGCTGGCAGCTGTAATTGGAAGGAACTCTGCGGACTAGGTAAAAAGTCAGAATAAGCTTCATCCTGGTCAAAGTTCATTTCTGAATCAGGTTGAGAAACCCAAGGTGGCTGGGGTATGACACAGGATAAAGCATAAAACATATCAAGTCGTTTGAATCAAAGCATAGTGCAAAATATGAAGGGATGAAAATTGTACAGATTCTACGTGAGGCTCAAGGATAAAATATGGGCGATCAGTGTGCTTTTGAACAATAGGTCGGCTCATAATTTATCACTGTCCAGTCCGAATTGCTTACTGTCCTGACCTCCAGCACTTTATTCCCTTTCCTGCTCCTATTGTCCTGTGTTTAGCACAAGCCCTGCACTTAATAATAATAATAATAATAATAATAACAACAACAACAACAACTTTATTTTTATATCCTGCCTCCATCTCCCAGAAGGGACTCGGGGCAGCTAACATGGGGCCAAGCCCAGATAATCACAATAATACAAAATAAAATACATACATAAAACAAATAATCAACACAGGATTAAAACCAGATAAAAACACATTTAGGAGTAAACAATTCAAAACCAAAGTGGGCCAAAGTGCAAGGAGCATATATTGTAAACCTAGTGGCTGAGGTAGGTGGATAAAGTGTTGCATTTCATGGGAAATTTGGGGGTGGGAAATGGTGAGATTATTTCCAACTGTCAGAGCAGAATAAGAATGCATGAGAGCATAGTAATTGCCCTTGCAGTTTTAATTATCCCACCTCTTGGTTCTTTGATGCTTATTGATGTGCTTTGATGCTTTTATTCTGTGGTTTTATTGCTTTTATTACATTGTTGCTATGCATTTTATTTTGTGATATTTTATATCTTATATACTTGTTTTCCAGGCTTTGTCCCCATGTAAGCCACCCTGAGTCCCTTCAGGGCGATGGAGGCGGGTTATAAAAATAAAGTTATTATTATATTATTATTATTATACTTTAAAAATAGCCTCTTTGAGTCCCCTTTGGGGAGATTAAGCAGCGTATAAACAATAACAATATAATAATAATACCACAAATATATTAATACATGTTTCTATAAAAAACACAAAACAGAGATTAACCAAAGGACATGAGTTTAAAATTTGTACTTAAAAACTGGTGTGGTAGGCCTGCCAGAATAATAGTACAGTAGAGTCTCTCTTATCCAACATTCGCTTATCCAACATTCTGGATTATCCAACGCATTTTTGTAGTCAATGTTTTCAATATATCGTGATATTTTGGTGCTAAATTCGTAAATACAGTAATAACTACATAGCATTACTGTGTATTGAACTACTTTTTCTGTCAAATTTGTTGTATAACATGAAGTTTTGGTGCTTAATTTGTAAAATCATAACCTAATTTGATGTTTAATAGACTTTTCCTTGATCCCTCCTTATTATCCAACATATTCGCTTATCCAACATTCTGCTGGCCCGTTTATGTTGGATAAGTGAGACTCTACTGTAATAATAATAATAATAATAATTTCTAGACTGCCCTCTCTCCCCGAAGGGACTCAGGGCGGTTTACAGACACAAAAGGCAAACACTGAAGACCTCAAATGAGTACAAACACATCAAAATAATAAAAGATGATGCACAGTAACAACAGTAAATTTACAACAAAGAATTAAGCTTTGAGAGGAAAATAATCAAAACCAATCCAATAAGACATAGTAAACTAAAACAGGGGTAAAACATTACAACATATATCCTAAAAGCAATTAAGATAAAATTACATTAAAATGGCTTTAAAATGCCTAACATCTGTGTTCATTCAAGATGTATCATAGCAGCCATATAATACAAGTTGGTTAGTCAGTGTTCCAATGGGTTGAAGTACCCTAGTCCTCCTCCCCTCCATATGCTAAAGTGCATTAATGGAGAGGAGGGCGGGAACCGTTTTTATTTCCTTAGGGAAGGACTTCCAGAGGCGGGAGCGAGAGAAGGCCTCCTTTCTCATTCCCACCAACTGAGCTTGTGACGGGGGTGGGACTGAGAGGAGGGCCTCCTCCTCTGACCACAGTGCATGGGATGATGTTAGGTTTTACAATGTACTGAGTCATGCACTGCTAATGGGCTTCTATTGGGAATCATTTGGGGAATGTGTTTGGGCCTACTCTAGGTGATTGTCAATGATGCAATCCTGAGTTTGGGTTGGGTTAATTAGTTGGTAACCAATCAGTGATTACTATGTGTATGTATTGTATATATAAGGAACCATGTTCAGTGTATTTTCTCCCCCCCTTTCCTTTCCTTTTTGATGTCGTGACGTCTATATGTAATTAAACCTACTACTACTTGGACAAGATACTACGTTCTGTGGTGAGTCTGTAATATCATCTAGACTGGGGGAAAGACAGTAGTAAAAACTGACAATGGCCGGGCATGTGCTCAAGTGTCTACTATGGAAGCAGACTGAAAGTACTGAGCAGATGTAAGCTACTGGAAGGCGCTGAGACTCTGCAAGCATAAAGTTAAGTCATAACAGATGGTCTGTATAGGGAGATGCGATTAGACAAATAGCCTGAACCTGAACATTTATGGCTTTATAGGTAACAACCAGCACTTTGTATTTAGCCCAGAAACGGATCAGCAACCAGTGGACTCTGATCCTTTCTTCCCATTCGTATAACCAAACGTTACATGTATTATTGCCCTACCCAGCAATAGAGATAACAGAAACAGAGCAGGGCAAAGTACAATAGCTTCAGTCTCCTTGTGGAAAGAAAATATGGGACATGAATAAACGTAATAAATAATTATAATAATTGTTTAGTGATATCTGCAGTAATAAAAATTACTTTGGCCCACATTTACCTTTGTAATTGAAAATCACCAATAGATGTAAGTGCTTTGAGTATTGCATCCTTGCCAACATTTAGCAGGCGTGCTTTTTGTGATCCTTCCAGACGAAGGGTTAGAAGGCACGATCATCAAGTTTGCAGATGACACCAAACTGGGAGGGATAGCTAACACTCCAGAAGAAAGGAGCAGAATTCAAAACGATCTTGACAGACTAGAGAGATGGGCCGAAACTAACAAAATGAAGTTCAACAGGGACAAATGCAAGATACTTCATTTCGGCAGAAAAATGGAATGCAAAGATACAGAATGGGGGACGCCTGGCTTGACAGCAGTGTGTGCGAAAAAGACCTTGGAGTCCTCGTGGACAACAAGTTAAACATGAGCCAACAATGTGATGCAGCAGCTAAAAAAGCCAACGGGATTCTGACCTGCATCAATAGGGGAATAGCGTCTAGATCCAGGGAAGTTATGCTCCCCCTCTATTCTGCCTTGGTCAGACCACACCTGGAATACTGTGTCCAATTCTGGGCACCACAGTTGAAGGGAGATGTTGACAAGCTGGAAAGCGTCCAGAGGAGGGCAACTAAAATGATTAAGGGTCTGGAGAACAAGCCCTATGAGGAGAGGCTTAAAGAGCTTGGCATGTTTAGCCTGCAGAAGAGAAGGCTGAGAGGAGACATGATAGCCATGTACAAATACGTGAAGGGAAGTCATAGGGAGGAGGGAGCAAGCTTATTTTCTGCTGCCCTGCAGACTAGGACACGGAACAATGGCTTCAAGCTACAGGAAAGGAGATTCCACCTGAACATCAGGAAGAACTTCCTCACTGTGAGAAGGGCTGTTCAGCAGTGGAACTCTCTCCCCCGGACTGTGGTGGAGGCTCCTTCTTTGGAGGCTTTTAAGCAGAGGCTGGATGGCCATCTGTCAGGGGTGCTTTGAATGCGATTTCCTGCTTCTTGGCAGGGGGTTGGACTGGATGGCCCATGAGGTCTCTTCCAACTCTACAATTCTATGATTCTATGATTCCTTGAAGTGACTGGGTTGACCTTGAAGGAACTGGGGGCAGTGACAGCCGACAGGGAGCTCTGACATGGACTGGTCCATGAGGTCACGAAGAATCGGAGACAACTAAACGACTGAGCAGCAGCAGCTATTGTGGTTGGAGTGAGATTAATTTTAGATCAGTGGTTTTCAACCTTTTCTTCACCACAGACCTTCTAAAATACTTTTGTGACACTTGACGTAATTCAAGATTTAAGGCACATGAAATAATTATTTCAACTTTCTCATATTTCCTTCATATTTAGAAGGGAATAGAAATTGATTCTGTCAATACACACATTTCTGTTATATTTTGATTACAGGCATTCCCCAAGCTATGGACAAGATAGGTCTGAAGCCACAAATATATATGTGATAATTGGATTGTGAAAAATTTGGCTTGTTGTGGAAACAAAAATTGGTGACAAAGCTTGAGTGGAGACATCTTCTGGGGGTTAGATTTTTCTTATTTCTCATTGTCTCAGCCTCATTCTTAACTATGAGTCATTTATAAGTTGGATGTTCGCAACTTCCAGACAAATTTAAAATAATAGTATCAACACTGCGAATAGTTAATAACTTAATCATTCACTGATCCCTGTGACAACATTGTGGATCCCAGGTTGAGAACCACAGTTCTAGGCCTCTTCTATTGCCATGCAATTCAGTTCAAAGCAGATAATTTATATGGCAATGTAGAAGGGGCCTTAGAGTATTATTTTTTATGAGACCCAATGTGAATGTAATGTGGTGGAGATCTCCATGTACCCTGCCAAACGAAACCTGGAATTCCCACATCCAGGTCCATCTCCCAGTGTGATGGCATGCCAGAGCCTTTGGGAAAAGCTATAGTGTCTGGCTTTACTCGGGGTCTATCTAAATACCTTCTGTTAAGATCAAGACCCTTAACATATAGAGGCACTTTAGGCAAGGTGAAAAGATAACAAAAATGAGTTTCTTGAAAACTCCAACCAGGACTATTATAAGATAGCTTAAAACAATACATTACAAAAAGGAGATTTTCCTGGTTGCAGTCATCTCTCTGAAGTCATTGAAAGTCTTCTGCCTCTGATACAAAGAGATGGTTTACAAGCTGGTGCTTCTAAGCTGTCTTAATCTTCTTCCTTGTGAAACTTAAGCTGGTCAAAAGCTTCTGTTGTCTCAGGGACTGGTGGTTTATGAATACTGCTGAATGCAGGTGCTAAGGATGCCTGTTTTGGATTGCTTGGGCCTAGGATTACCAGACAATGTCCAAGCCTCTAGTCCCTGAAACTCTGCTGCAGAAAGAGGAGTCTGGTAGGCAAATGGAATTGACCATCTAAGGCTGGCGTCTGGGGGGGGGGGGTTATACTCCACCCAAAAACTAATACAAAGGAAGGTATCTACACGATTGGGAAAACCAATAATAATAATAATAATAATAATAATAATAATAATAATAATAATCATTGCATGGAAAGTTCCTTGACAAAATTGAAGGAAAAGCTGATAAGGAGAAGACCTGGCTCTGGCTCACGAATGGGACCCTGAAGAAGGGGACAGAAGGCCTGATCCTTGCAGCCCAGGAGCAAGACATCAGGACAAAGGCAATTAAGGCCAAGATCGAAAAATCAGCTGATGACCCAAAATGCAGACTGTGCAAGGAAACTGACGAAACCATTGATCATATCCTCAGCTGCTGTAAGAAAATTGCACAGACTGACTACAAACAGAGGCACAACCATGTGGCCCAAATGATTCATTGAAACTTATGCCTCAAGTACCACCTGCCAGCAGTAAAGAACTGGTGGGATCACAAACCTGCAAAAGTATTGGAAAATGAGCACGCAAAGATACTGTGGGACTTCTGAATCCAGATTGACAAAGTTCTGGAACACAACACACCAGATATCACAGTTGTGGAAAAGAAAAAGGTTTGGATCATTGATGTCGCCATCCCAGGTGACAGTCGCATTGACGAAAAACAACAGGAAAAACTCAGCCGCTATCAGGACCTCAAGATTGAACTTCAGAGACTCTGGCAGAAACCAGTACAGGTGGTCCTGGTGGTGATGGGCACACTGGATGTGTGCCAAAAGATCTCAGCCGGCATTTGGAAACAATAGACACTGACAAAATTACGATCTGCCAACTTCAAAAGGCCACCCTACTGGGTTCTGCACGCATCATCCAAAAATACATCACACAGTCCTAGACACTTGGGAAGTGTTTGACTTGTGATTTTCTGATACGAAATCCAGCATATCTATCTTGTTTGCTGTGACATAATAAAATAATAACAACACAATGTTGTTGTGTCAATAATAATAATAATAATAATAATAATAATAATAATAATAATTTATTTATTTATACCCTGCCACCATCTCCCCAGGGAGATTCGGGGCAGCTCACAATATCAAGAAAACAAAATTAAAGGCCACAGATGTAATACAATCATGCCTGGAAATGGGAAACAGGGTGGCCTAGACCATCCTAGCTTTAGTATTCAATGATATATTTTGACACTACAAGAACATGTCTGGTTCCTTCATAGCTGCCTTTCCCAGTGCCAGTCTTTTTCTGATTTTATAACATCTATTCTGGTTAATGATTGAGCAAAGGCATGGGCAATCTTGAACCGCCAGTCTTTTTATGTCTTTATTGTCTATTTTAAAGTTACATACGTCATCTCTGGTCATTATTTTTGTCGTCAAACTGTTTAACTGTAAGCTTGCCTTTACACTTTCTTCCTTGATTTCCTTCAATATTCATTCCAAAGTTTTGCTTTTTCTGCATATTTTTCCTCCAGTTTTCATGCCACCTTCCTCTGAGTCTAATCCTGCTTTGCATATGGGATTTTCAGCATACAAGTTTCAGAGTTAGGACGATAAAATGCAGCCTTGCCTTACCTCCTTGCATAGACTTGGTATAATTTTCTTGATAACCCATCAATTTCCCCAGACTTGCCACTCTTTTCAGTGTCTTACTACATTTTAAACTGAATTCTCAGCAGGCACTACCTCAGTACAATCGTATGATTCCCATTTTCTTCCTTTCCAGTCTCCTCCTCCTCACACTCCTTGAGGTATTTCTATACTGCAGCATCTGAAGATAACAAATGGCTTTCTTCATTCATCATTGTTGGATATGTGGATGACCAGCGGATCTGTCAGTATGACAGCACCGTGAAAGAGCAACGTCCTTGTGTTCCCTGGATGAATAAGGTGGAGGAAGAGGATCCTTCCTACTGGGCAGAAGAAACTGAGATGTCACGGAATTCAGAATGGTTTTTCAAAGTGAGCCTGGTGATTGCAAGGAATCGTTATAACCAGAGTGGAGGTAAGTACCAACCAAGGGCAAGGAGTAGCGATCTGCCATCTCCTTCCCAGGGTTTATATGGTATCTCTCTACCAGCAAAGAGAGGAAAAGAGGTCCTGAAAGGAGAGAAATTCCTCTTCTTCCACATTACCCAAGTTGTTTGTTTGACAGTTTAACAGGAAGCTGTAGAACAGTGGTTCTCAATCCAGAAATCCCAGCCAGTTCACCAGCTGTTAAGATCTCTGGGAGTTGAAGGCCAAAAACATCTGGGGACCCCAGGTTGAGAACCAGGCTGTAGAAATTAAATGGGCAACTTTTTTGTAACTGCTTCGTACTGAAGATTACTAAGGAAAGGGGGCGTGGCTTAGAGGGGTGGGGCATGGCTCCTGCTCAAGAGGGCGGGGCTGAGCCTCTCCCCTAGTCCAAGATGCAGGGTGGAGAAGGGGAGGTGGGCGGGGCCACAATTGGGCGGCCAGGACTGGGATGGGCGGAGTTACGAGCTCTGAGGCAGGGCTGAGCTTCTATCCCTGTCCTGCGGCGCCTGCCAGGACACAGGAGGCAGGGTTAGAGGAGGGGGCGGGGCCTCTTCCCAAGTGCCTGACGGGGCTGGACCTCTATACCCCACCCCCGTGTTCTAACAAGGGCCTCAAGGGAGGTATAGAGGCTCAGCCCCACCCCTAGCCCCGCCCTTTGGTCCTAAAAGGCCTCTCAGGAGAGGTATAGAGGCTCAGCCCTGTCTCGGGCTCTTGGAAGGAGGCCCCGCCCCCTCCCCTAGCTCTGCTGTCTGTGTCCCAACAAACGCCTCAGGAGAGGTATAGATTCTCAGCCCTGTCTCGTCCTCTTGGGAAGAAGCTACTCCCACTCCTCTAGTTCCACCCCCTGTGTCCTAACAGGCGCCTCAGGTGCTCAGCCCTGTCTCCAGCACTTGGGAAGAGGCCCCGCCCCTCCCCTGGCCCCGCCCCCGTGTTCTAATAGGTGCCATCACCGCCCCCCTGAATCACTCCAGCGCCCACCGGGGGCGGTAAACCCACTTTAGGAATCACTGCACTAGAGTAGGCATGGGCAAACTAAGGCCTGGGGGCTGGGACGCTTACTTCAGGCCCTTCTCATTTTCCCTGTCCTCTTGGCATAAGGACACAGCAGCTTATTACATCCTTATGCCAAAAAGATGGGGGAGGAAAGCACACAGCATCTGAGAGCCCTCTTACCATCTTCCCGGCATAAGGAAAGTGCAAGTGGCCACATGCTTCTGCCGGGAGGACAGCTCAAGGAAAACATGTGGTGGCTGAGAGCCCTCCAGAGTACTCTCAGCCACCGCCTGTCCTGCCCACTTCCTGGAAGAATGCCCAAGGATCAGGGGAGGAGGATTGGGGCAGTTGCTGCGTGTCCTGCCTTCCTCCCAGTATAAGGATGGCATACTGGTCCTTATGCTGGGAGGACAACCTGAGGATGACCCAGGCCCTGCCCTGCCCCCTCCTGGCCCCACTCTCTCCCGTACCCTACCCCGCATGGGCCCACCCCTCCTAGGCCTGCAATAAGACCCCAAGGCAAAAAGGCTTGCCCATGCTTGCACTAGAGTATCTATCTATCCGCTTCAAATCCTGTGGCTGCTTTCTGCAGAATTCTGGGGTGTGTAGTTTAGGGAGGGGCCTTTAAACTGCTCAGCCAAACAGGTCCTGGGCCTCACTAAGCTACCATGGGGTTTTAAGTGGATCGAAACTGTCAGCATGCAGAGCCAGGGGTCAGGGTGCGTGTTGGTGGGTTTCTTCAATACCATCCATCAACCAGCTCCATCCACACCAGCACCCTGATGAATTGGCGAAATTCTGCCCTCACCAATTCCTCCAAAGTCATCTGCAGTCTGTAGTTTAAACATTTATTCAGTATTTACAAATCATATTTACAAACACAGCAAAAGCCATCGCTCAAAGCTTGCATTTTTTTTTTGCCTCTGCAAAATACAACTCAACTGATAAACCACATTCCACAGTTCATGAGACAGTTCAATTCCACAGACAATTCAAATGGAAACTGTTCCTCATAGGTCCTGTGGTCAATCACTCAAGCAGTCTAGTGATTAGCTCCTGCACTGCTGAAATGCTTTGCCGGAAACACAGTTGCAAAACACCAAACGGTTTAACTTGATATAACATTTCAACCTCAAAACATTAACACACACGAACAGAAACTCTAGTGTAGGAATGGGTAAGTGAAACCTGTAAGTTTATGTGGCACACAGAGCTCCCAAAACTCAAAAAATGTTTTTCTAAAAATTTCTGAATAGGAAGTGACTGCCTCTCATTTCCTGTTGCTTAAAAAGGTTCCCATGAGCACAACATGACCCAAGAATGGCTAAAAACCCAATCAGAATGAGGGCAGTAAAGAGGCACCAATACTTGTTTACAGATAATAGAGATAAGGAGCTCTAGATTGCATGCCTGCCCACAAAGAATATATATATTTATAAATAAATATATTTATTTTTATTTATATATATATATATATATATATATATATATATATATATATATATATATATATAAATATATATATATATATATATATATATATATATATATATTAAAAAAAAAAAATAAATAAATAAAAGAGATGCTCTGGGAAGATTGTGCCCGGAAATTCAACTTTGATGGAAAAGTAAATAGACAAAAGAAAAATTGCTATATTTTGAGGAGGAGAACTCCTAAAAGCTATCTTATATGTGACCATGAGCCATCCTGATAGAAGAGCTTCATGACTTCCTCCCTTCCCAGACAAAGGGTCATCAAAGACTAACTCTCTTTTGGGCAAGAATCATAGAATAATAGAGTTGGAAGAGACCAAATGGGCCATCAGTCCAAGAAGGAGAAAGTAAGCTCTGCAAAACGTTACTGCATTCTTAATGGCACTCTGAGATCTCATGAAGCAAGGTAGAAGATAAATATTTAAATAAATATGTACAATGCATTTGAGGATTATTAACTATTATTGGGGGCGGTGACGGCCGACAGGGAGCTCTGGCGTGGACTGGTCCATGAGGTCACGAAGAGTTGAAAACGACTGAACGAGTGAGACGACCATGAACTATTACATCCTGAAAATGCTGGGCTGTTTTTCATGTTTCACACTTCCTTAGATTGTGGTTGCCTTTTCCTCTTCCCCAGAAAAAAGATTCCTTCTGTTTCTGGGAAGCTTGTGGTCACAGGGAATGTAGTGGATGCCCCTAACCCAGTCTGAACCTCCACCACCTCTGTATTTCTCTTTCAGGGTTTCACACCCTGCAGCAGATGTATGGCTGTGACCTGAGGAAAGATGGGAGCAAAGCAGGATACCGACAGTATGCCTACGATGGGAAGGACTTCATCAGCTTTGACAAGGAGACCCTCACCTGGACGGCAGCTGATGTGAAGGCCCAGACCACCAAGAGGAAGTGGGATGCTCAATATAGACGCAACCAGTACCTGAAGGCCTACCTGGAGGCGGAGTGCATTGGGTGGCTGGAGAAGTACCTGGAATACGGGAAGGAGACACTGCTGAGGACAGGTGAAGGGGTGTCACCAAGAGCCTGACAGCCTCCAAACATTCAACCTCCCTTCCATTTCCCACCAGAAATTGTACGGTCCACTCTGTCTGTCAGAAAATGAAACAGAAACACAAAATCCAATTTTTTTTAGAAGAAGGAAGGAAAGGGAAGGAAAAAGGAAACCTGACAGCACCAAATTTACGTCTAACACGGTTGTATTCCAGTATGGGTTTTCATGGATATAAATCCACTTCTTCAGCTGCAGTACTAAGTGGTATTAAAATCTCGGACTATAAAGGATATTTATTTGGGCTGTGCAAAATTAAGTCATTAGTTATTTGTTAGATTTGTGCAAACGAATCACTATTAAGAAACATGCAAAAAAAGGGGGGGGGGGAGAAATATTTAAGAATCGAAATACTCACCAATAATTTTTATTAAGAGTCTGTAATATTTGGAAGCCTTCCAGAGTCAGTTTAATTTTCAGTATAAGCATTAACCAACTATGGTAAAGCCAAAAAGGCCATTGCCAGACCGAGGTTGCTTGCCAGTTGCCATAAGGAAGAGCAGTTAGCTGGGATGGGAGCGAGACTGAAAACACAGCATTCTGGGAAATGTAGTTTGGGAAAGCGAGGCCACGTAAGGCAGAGAATGCAAAAGGCCCTGCCCTAAACTACATTTCCCAGAATGCAGTGCTCAGCATCAGAAAGCCCAATGAGGGCTCCAGCAGCCAGCCATTTAGAGTCAGTCTAATAATAATAAATAAAAGTAATGAATCTGCAAAGAGGACTAAAGTAAGTAAGTAATATATATCAATCTGTGCCAAATTGATGTTCTATGGTTAATTGTGTGTCATGTAGACTCACTGTTAGACATTCAAGAGGATAACTATTTGTTTAAACTTTTAAAAATCCGCCAAAATCAGTAGATGTGTGAATCTTTCTGAAACTTCTGGGGATTGATGCCCCGGTAATCTTCTTTATTGTATAAAATTCAAGTACATTGCTCCTGCAGTTTTTTTTAATATTGTTTGTAAAACATTCAAAAATTCCTCAAAAATTAGTGGATGTTTGTAATGTTCTGAAATTTGGTGAGCTAACAGTGGAAAATGTGTGGTACAATTAGAGCAAGTTTAATCACAAGAGCAATTCACCACCGCCGCCCCCCCCCCCAATTTTGTAATGAATATTGAAACATTTTTTCATTTATGGCACAGCTCTAACATTTATGCAGTTGTGTAAGCACTGAAGAAGTAAGTTTACATTCATGAAAGTTTATGCTGAAATACAAATGAGTTAGATTTAAATTTGGAGCTGCTTCTTTTAAAACATCTTCCAATTGATCAGAGCAGTCAAGTTTTTCTTGGGAGAGGCAGGCCAGAAGTAGCTGGAGATCAGTGAAGGTAGGAGTCCTTCCTCAGGGAGCCCTAACAAGCACATTCACCCTTCCTGGCATTTGGAAAGACCTTGTGCTAATCCTGATATTACTTTGCAGAGACACCAGAAGTGATGGTGACCCGGAAGGTAGACCACGATGGGATGGAGACCTTGATCTGCCGGGTGGGGGGCTTCTACCCCAAGGAGATTGACATCGAGTGGACAAGGGATGGGGAGGTCTGGACGCAGGATGTCTTCCATGGCCTGGTGTCCCCCAACTCGGATGGGACTTACTACACCTGGCGGAGCATCACGGTGGACCCCAAGGAGAGGGAACGCTACCAATGCCACGTGGAACACGATGGGCTTCTGAAACCTGTGGATGTGGCCTGGGAGGAGCCTGGTATGTAATTTCAGGAAGGGTAAAAATACCCAGAGGTAACATCAGATGCATCAGAACTTTTGAAGGCAGGCTCTGCGATCAGAACTTCAGCTGTAATCAATACCGGTTGATTATCTCTTATCCGGGAAGCCGAAATACTCTAAAATTCCCCATGTGAGTGGCTGAGATAGTGACTCCTTCATTGCCAAATAGTTCAATGCACACAAACTTTGTTTCTTACACAAAAGTTTATTTTGCATAAAATGATCTTCAGACTTAGACTTGGGCCCCATCTCTTAAGATATCTAATTACATGTACAGTATGTAAATATTCCAGAATCTGGAAAAATCCAAACTGCTTCTGGTCCCCAAGCATTTTTTATAAACTGCCCCTTTCTAGGCAGGATATTTTGATCAGTAAATTGACATTCCCTACCCCATGCAAAGGCTGACTGACATCTTTCACCCTCTCATCCTGAGTGGCTGTGATAGGTTTATAAGGTAAAGGTAAAGGTTTCCCCTGACATCATGTCTGACTCTGGGGGTTGGTGTTCATCTCCATTTCTAAGCTGAAGAGCCGGCGTTGTCCGTAGACACCTCCAAGGTCATGTGGCCGGCATGACTGCATGGAGCGCCGTTTATACATATTTAAATAATTTGATGCAGATGTGCCAGCAAATCAACAATACCAACAAGTTTATTATTTCACTTTGCCTATAACTGTTTAGTTTAATTAGACCCCAAGAGGCTTAAAAATTATTAGACAGTTTTCTGCTATTGAACTATTGGACTTAGATAAGACAACAATCGATAAGGAAAAAGGAATGGAGTTCAAGAGGGGTTAAGTTCAGCAGATGCTGGCTGTTCTTTTTCCCTCAGAAGAGACATGGAGGGTGGGGGTCCTTTCACCAGCCACTGGGCCCAGGTTTAATGGTAAAGCTGAACCTGATGGCTCTTCTGTTATGGCCACTTCCAAGTCCTGTTCTGTAGACTTTGACGGGATTGTGAGGGTTGGTCTTTCACACGTGCTTCACCTTTGGACTCCCAGGCCTCCGCACTTCTTTGTCCATCTATGACCTGTTCCATAAAGGATTTGGGTTGGTGATTTCCTTTTAATTCTTTTGATCATTTCCATTTTACCTTCAGCCTCCAACTTGCGACGCATCATCGGGTGTGTCGTAGTGGCTCTCGTCGCGATAGCTGCAATTGCTGGGCTTGCTGTTTATTTCAGTGAGTACATTCTCAATGCATTTCCTTGTGGGGAAGAGGCATTCTGTGGTTGTGTGGGTGGGGAGTTATTTTCCTTTTGAGGACTCTCTCTACCTTTGAAGGGAAGGTTCAGCTTTGCCGACATCTTGGAGGCATGGACGACTCCATTTGCCTCATCTTATCCCACATCATGAGCACAGGTCTCAGCCTGTTGCCAGGGAAGGTTTCCCAGTTTGTTAATGTCTTTGCTAGAGAACCTGGAAGGCCTCCATCCCTGTGGACTGCTGGGAAGTAATGGGAGAAACTTTGTGGGAGGAGGAAGAGGAGGGTGTGTGGTCTTCTTCAGCAGATCCCTGAGAGTTTGTTTTAATTCCCTGATTCTATATCTGCAGAAAAATGTCAAGGCGATTGCAAAGCAACTTCAGGTGAACGTTGCCTCTCCCATTTCATACATACTCCAGATGGATGGGATGGGCATTGGATTAAGATGGATTGAATTTAGACATATGTCCAAGGCTACTCCCAAAGCTGTGGATAAGCCAATAGCACTGAATGTAGCTATTAGGGCTGTGAAATCAATGAAAAACATATTTCAAAACTCATTACAAAATTAGGGGGTGCTGGCATTTTGTTTCTAAAGTGTTTCTAAAGTATTGTTAGTGAAAATTTTGTTACTATAGTGAGAGTAATTAAATTGCATTACTTTTTTGTTACAGTAATTGCGCAAGGGGGAAGCTTCAGGGGCTCCTTTCTCCTTCATTTTACTGCTATTGGGGTGAAACCTACAAGCCCATCAAGTTTCAGAATGTTTCACTTATCCATGAAATTTTGGGAAATTTTCCAAGTTTTTATAAATAACATTTTTTAAAATACTACAAGAGCTATCTCCTTGAGTTTTCTATACAATGACACAAGATAATAAGAGACCATTTTCCCCAACTTTCAGAAATATTCATACATCTACTGATTCAAGGAATTTTTTTAAGTTTTGACAAAAACGTTCTTTTTTTATATAAAAAAGCCACATAGAATGTCTCTCATATTAACCAATGGAACTTCCATTTAGGGATTTCTTCCCAGCCCAGCGCTGTGCTGAAAACGAAATTAACTTTGGGAGGCCGCCGAGGTTTACAGAATTCAAACAAAAAAGTATTGGGTAAGTTTCTATTCTTAAATCTTTTGTTTGGCTCATGCCCACACCCATGCATCAAATATCATGTTGTAAGTACAAATTTAACCAATTTGATCTGACTTACAAGGACTGACAATAATTTTGTACAGCCCTAGTAGCTATCCAGACCCCTCAGAGAAAAGAGCCCAGGAAACATATATTGTTTCCAACCAGTCTATACCCCTTGGATGTAGATCCCAAAGACAGACATCTGGCCCCAGTGGTCAAGTGCAGAGTGAGCCAGGCTGAGGGAGGGAGCTGGACTTTTATGGGTTTAAATCCCTGATTCTGTCTCTGCAGAAAAACATCAAGATGACCACAAAACAGTCTCAGGTGAGTGTTGCTTTCCCGTTGCATCTTTACTCCAAATGACTGAGGGAGGAATGGGAATGAGATGGCTGAACTGAGACATGTACATACATCTATATGTCCAAGAGTTTAGGCCAAGGACAGGCTTTTTTTTTTTTTTTTTTGAAACAGAGCAAAATCATCCAGGAAGGCTCTAAGACTTGTGGAAAATACCCTCTCCTCATCTCTAGAGGGGCAGTGGAGAGATACAGTCCTCCAGGGTCTCCTGGGGTTCCTATGCAGCCCCCTGGCCTTCCATGTTTGCCTATCTCTGATTCAAGGGCTCTCACTTGATCATAGTATTTCTGGGCAATTTAGTTCCACTAGTGTATTTCAGAGCCAGTGAGGAGTAGTGATGTGAACATTAGATTAGGACTATGAAAACCAGGGTTTGGAATTGAAAGCATATGACCAGTTTTTATGAAATATAATCACAAAGTGGTCTGAAACATGTACTCATACATTATCTGTGTACAAGAGATTTTAATTCTGGAAGGAGTATGCCTTGGCAGATTGGTCCCAGCAGACATATTCTTTTAGAGCTATTGCTAAGGATAATTTTAATTAAATTTCAACTCTGAGAAGCATAGTATTTCAGAGCTTCCTCGATTGCATGGTGTAAATGAATAAAAGAAATAACTGGATAAATAAAATACGGTTTCTTCTAAGTGAAGAAAATTAATTCAAGCAAGTACACTTGCTTTTTGGAGCAGAACCTGAGATCTGAGTCATACCTACGGGGCATGGGTTTGTTATGTGTCTTCAAGTCATTTCCAATCTATGATGACCCAAAGACAACCTTATTGCAGGGCTTTCTGGGCAAGATTTGTTCAAAAGAGGTTTGCCATGGTCCTCCTCTGAGACTGAGGGAGTAGGAGTTGACCAAGGGTCCCTACTGGGTTTCATGGCTGATTGGTGAGCCAAACCCTAGTCTCCAGCCTTGTAGACCAATTTCAAACTACTAAGGCACACTGGCTCCTGTGGTATGCTGGGTTTTTGCCTTCTATTCAAGTGTCACCTTCTTTTTAGGAACTGACCAACCAGGAACAAACATCTAAAACCCAGGAACAAACACAGATTAAAAATGTCGTGATTTCCAGTTGCAGGGACATACAGACATTTGAAGATCCGGATATTCAGCTAAAAACTGTGATATGTCTGCACTTGGAAATCTAGCGTTTTTTGCTTTTTGTAGCGATTGATTCTGGATTTACAAGGAATGGCGTCTGGCCACCCTTCTGATTTCTGCGGGAGCTCTTGGGATAAAGGTTTTGTCTGGACGAGCCCTTAGGTACTCACATGGCTAAAGAGACATTGTACAGACCTAGGAGAGACACAGCCTTTCCAAAGGCCATGAACAGAGGGTGGGGATTTCACTGCCGAAAAAACTGACCCTCTTGTCTTTTCCCTCTTTTTAGGAAGTGATAAAAAATCCAGCTCTTCTCGGGAAGGTAAGTGAATCACACTCTGCTCAAAGGGTGGAATAAATTACAAAGAAAAAAGACACAAAGAGAAAGGCAAACCAGGGAGATGAGATGGTTTGTAGCCCTGGAAGATGTTGGTGTAACTGTATTCTTCTGTCACCCCCACCCCCCATTTAATATTTGTATTTTAAGAAGGTTAAACTAGAATAGTAGGGGAATAATTCACTGACCCTTGACCAATGAATTAGAATGTTAAAAAATGAACCCCAATGGGATCCCTGTATTTGATGACAACTCTCACAATTCCCAACGCCACTGGCCCTCCCAACACAGGTCACAGTCAAATCATGGAAGGGAGGAAAAGGGTACCCTAAAAGGCTATTTTATTTTTTTAAAAGCAGAAGCATTATAAGGTAGTTTACAACCAAACCTTCCTGCTTTGGTAGCAAAAGGAAATTGTCCAAAAAGTTTATTTTGACTCCCCCCCCCCAATTTCTCCTCCCACAAATTGGGTGATCCTAACCTGAGAGCAATGAGGGCTACTTCATTCCAAATTTGGCAAAATATCCGGAGCTTTGAGAAAAATCCATTTCCTCACTTCTTCCTGATACGTTGGGAAAAAAAATGCTGCCCTCCACATTAAAAAGACTTGAAAACTGCACTTTAACCAAAATGAATGTAGTGGAATCACAGAATATCAGACTTTAAGGGTAGAACTCAGTGGAATTTAAGTTATGTGATGAAGTGGTCAGTTTGTTCTGCAAAGTCCTCAAAGAGGGAGAGGGAGAGAAAAGATTTTGAGCACTCTGCCCTAGGCACTGAAATGGCAAGGCACCATATTTTGTGTATAATTCTGTGGTAAAATCAGTAACAATTAGCTTATCATTCCATGTGCCTCTGTCCTGAAAAAAAGAGGAAAATATCTAGATGCCACAACACTTTCTTTCCCCAAACAACTGGTCCCATGGTTGTTGTACAACCCTGTGATCCCGGCCATGAAAGCCTTCGACGACAAACTGGTCCCATGTTTCCTTTGTTTTTCAGAAATCGATGAAGGGTTCGACAGCACTGAGGAAGGTAAGTGTTGATGTTTTAAAATGTTAAGATGTATTTTTAAATCTGTTTTAAGCTTAATTTGTATGTATTAATAGCATTGCATGGTTGCCAGCCACGTATAAGCAACCTTGAGTCCCCTTTGGAGTAGAGAAAGGCAAGATATAAATTGGGTAAATAAATAAAATAGCTAGAAAAGTGGGTGGGGTGGTCTGTGTTGTGTCTTCCTCTTCTGCCGCGGAGAAGGATCGGAAGAGGAGAAGGCTGAAGAGGAAGGGGCTGGGGATTTTGGGCAGATGGTCAGGCCTGCTCCGGAGGAAGAAGAAGAGGAGGGAGGCACGCTGGTTGCTCCTACTTTTCAAGAACACAGAAGGGAGCAACAAGCAAGGAATAGGTCCGCCAGGATTGCTGAAAAGGCGCACAGCAATCAGATCACTCCCTAGAGACACATGTGTTTTGGGCTGAAGGCTATACATCAGGAGCCGGGAATACAGCCATGGCTGGTAGCAACAGATCCAGTTACCTAGCCTTTGACCCTGTATCTGTTCCAGCACGTAGCCTCGCCTTTGTAAGTGTTTTTGCCTTGAGAAGAAATTACTAAAGACTTTGCTTGGCCAAGAAACTTTTGCCTTCTTTTGTGAACTTGCCTGTTGTGAACTTGCTTTTATGAATGTGATTTTGCTACTTTAAACTTTGCTGAAGTAAAACGTTTTGAGTTCCTTTAAGGCTATTCTTAAGACCAAAGTGGACAGTCTGCAGCCCTGGGAGATGGCAGCATAGTGTTGTCTTTCTACCATCCTCCCTGCTTGATAATTGAATTTTAAAAGAGTTAAACCTGGCAAGTGAAGTAAGCTGTCAAGTGTTGGGAATCACCCTGGACTGCTCAAGTCTAAATGTAGTCAGATAGATGATAGGATTAGACTGAGGGAATCCTTTCCCTGTTCCCAAAGCATGCCTAGATAGGCTTTACTGTGTTTCCCCTCTTTCTATCCTGTTTACGTCACATCCCTTACTTTGATGTTAGTAGAAATGTGAATCTTCAGGGACACTAACTTCCCATTGGTCAGAATGTTTTATTGCCCCAATAAACTGGACCATGAGGTCGGAACCATTTTGGTTCAGTCTCTTCCTCTTTGTCCTTCAAGCTTAACAACAGCATCTTGCTGTCCCTCCAGGCAAGATGTGACTAGATGTTTGTTATTTTTACCTTTTCTTATTTACGTTTCACTTATCCATGGAATTTTGGGAAATTTTCAAAGTTTTTATAAAGAACTTTTTTTATAAAGAAAACTACAAGAGCTAGCTCCTTGAATTCTCTATACAATGACACAAGATAACAAGAGACCACTCTCCCCAACTTTCACACACACATACACATAACACACCATAACACCTATCTCATTGAATGTCTGTCATATTAACCAATAGAATTTCCATTTAGGGATTTCTTCGCTGAAAATGAAACTGACTTTGGGAGACTTCCGAGGTTTACAAAATGCAAACAAAAAAGTATTGGGTAAGTTTCTATTCTTAAATCTTTTGTTTGGCTCATGCCCGCGCCCATGCATCAAATATCATGTTGTAAGTACAAATTTAATCAATTTGATCTGACTTACAAGGAGTAACAATAATTGTGTACAGCCTTAGTAGCTATTCAGCCCCCTCATAGAAAGAGCCCAGGAAACAAATATTGTTTCCAACCAGTCTGTACCCCTTGGATGTAGATCCCAAAGACAGACATCTGGCCCCAGTGGTCAAGTGCAGAATGAGCCAGGCTGAGGGAGGGAGCTGGACTTTTATAGGTTTAAATCCCTGATTCTGTCTCTGCAGAAAAATGTCAATATGACTACAAAGCAGTCTCAGGTGAGTGTTGCTTTTCCGTTGCATCTTTTCTCCAAATGACTGAGGCAGGAATGGGAATGATATGGTTGAACTGAGACATGTACATACATCTATATGTCCAAGAGTTTAGGCCAAGGACAGGCTTTTTTTGAAACAGAGCAAAATCATCCAGGAAGGCTCTAAGACTTGTGGAAACTGCCCTCTCGTCCTCTCTAGAAGGGCAGTGGAGAAATGCAGTCCTCCAGGGTCTCCTGGGGTTCCTATGCAGCCCCCTGGCCTTCCATGTTTGCCTATCTCTGATTGAAGGGCTCTCACTTGGTCATAGTATTTCTGGGCAATTGAGTTCCACTAGTGTATTTCAGAGCCAGTGTGGAGTAGTGATGTGAACATTAGATTAGGACTATGAAAACCAGGGTTTTACGTCCTCACTCAGCCATTCACACAAAGTGTGAGAACCTATCCACCATAGATGTGTGGGTTCTACTTTATAAATATCAGAAGCTGAAAGAGCATCCACGGTGCTTTATATGAAAACAAAGAAGGAGCAAAATGGCAACTGCCAACAAGCCACATGTAATTGAACGCATTTGACCAGTTTTTATGGAATATAATCACAAAGTGATCTGAAACATGCACGAGCTGTTGTACTCACTCAATAAGAGGGATCTTGATTTTGGAAGGCATATGCCTTTGCAGATTAGCTCTTTTAGACCTATTTAAGGATAAATTTAATTACATTTCAACTCTGAGAAGCATATTATTTCAGAGCTTCCTTGATTGCATGGTGTAAATGAATCAAAGAAATAACTGGATAAATAAAATACGGTTTCTTCTAAGTGAAGAAAATTAATTCTAGCAAGTACACTTGCTTTTTGGAGCAGAACCTGAGATCTGAATCATACCTGCGGGGCATGGGTTTGTTATGTGTCTTCAAGTCATTTCCAATCTATGGTGACCCAAAGGCAACCCTATTGCAGGGTTTGTGGGGCAAGATTTGTTCAGAAGAGGTTTGCCATGGTCCTCCTCGGAGACTGAGGGAGTAGGAGTTGACCAAGGGTCCCCACTGGGTTTCATGGCTGATTGGTGATCCAAACCCTAGTCTCCAGCCTTGTAGACCAATTTCAAACTAAGGCACACTGATACTGTGGTATCCTCGGTTTTCACTAGGTCATGGCTCCAAGCACATTATTCATTTGCTCTATTTGCGGGGTGTGATAATCCCACTAACACACCCACACGCATAGCCAAAGAGACATTGTGCAGACCTAGGAGAGACACAGTCTTTCAAAAGGACATGAACAGAGGATGGGGACTTCATCTCAGCCCTTTCCTGCCCAAAGAATTGACCCTCTTGTCTTTTCCCTCTTTTTTAGCAAGTGACCAAAAATTCAGCATTTCTGAGGAAGGTAAGTGAATCCCAGCTCAAAGGGTAGAATGAATTACAAAAGAAAAGGACACAGAGAGAACAGTTTGGGCAGGGAGGCAGGGTGGTGTGCAGCTCTGGAAAATGCCTGTATCTTTCTTCCTCCTCCCTGCTTAATAACTGGATTTTAAGCGAATAGAAGAATTGTGAAATATTTAGTAGATGAGCAAAGACAGTGTTGATACACTGTATATAAATGTGTAAGAATGTTAAAAAGGAACCCCAAGGGCATCCTCACATTTGATGCCAATTGTGGTGGGCCAGGAGGTAGTTCACCTTTCAGGTGAAGGACGAAGTTCCTCTTCCCAGAACAAAGTTTTTGCCTTCTATTCAAGTGTCACCTTCTTTTTAGGAACTGACCAATCAGGAACAAACATCTAAAATACAGGAACAAACCCAGACAAAATATTCCATGATTTCTGATTGCAGGGACATACAGACGTGCGAAGATCCGAATATTCGGCTAAAAACCGCGATATTCCTGTACCTGGAAATCTCGCTTTTTTTGCTTTTTGCAGCAATTGCTTCTGGGTTTACAGGGAACAGTGTCTGGCCACCGTTGTGATTGCCACGGGAGCTTCTGGGATAAAGGTTTTGCTGGACAGGCCCTTAAACACCTACTCGCATAGCTAAAGAGACATTGTGCAGACCTAAGAGAGAGACAGCCTTTCCAAAGGCCATGAACAGAGGGTGGGGATTCCACTGCCCAAAAAACTGACCTTCTTGTTTTTTCCCTCTTTTTAGGAAGTGATAAAAAATCCAACACTTCTAAGGAAGGTAAGTTTACTGCTGAAAGGGTAGAATAAATTACAAAAGAAAAAGACACAAAGAGAAAGGTAAACCAGGGAGATGGGATGGTTTGTAGCCCTGGAAGATGGTGGTGTAACTGTATCCTTCTGCCCTCCCCCCTGCTTAATATTTGAATTTTAAGAAAGTTAAACTAGAATAGTTGGGGAATAATTCAATGACCCTTGACCAATGAATTAGAATGTTAAAAAAGGAACCCCAATGGGATCCCTGCATTTGATGCTATAGTGGTGGACCAGTAGGAGGTCCCCACATTGGGTGGCATTGGTGGGGTACTTAAAAAACTTGCATGGTTGCTCTCATTCTCACACTAACACACCTGTCAAAAGGCCATTCATGAAGAAGGGATGGGGATTCAGCAAAAACCTGCTCCTGCAGAAAGAAGGAAGCTCTGTGTTCTGTTAGAAGGATTCAGTTTGTTCGGCAAAGTCCTCAAAGAGGGGAAGAAGAGAGAAGATTTTGAGCACTCTGTCCTAGGCACTGGAATGGCAAGGTGCCATAATTTGTGTATATTTCTGTGGTAAAATCAGTAACAATTAGCTTATCATTCCATGTGCCTCTGTCCTGAAAAAAGAGGAAAATATCTAGATGTCACAACACTTTTTTGCCCCAAACAACTGGTCCCATGTTTCCTTTGTTTTTCAGGAAGCGATCAAAGCTTTGGCAGCACTGAGGAAGGTAAGTCCCTTTGGGGAGATAGGGCCAGTATACAAGTAAAGTTTATTATTATTAATGTTTATTAAGTGTTAAGAAAGGGTTAGAAATGTGGGTGGGGTGGTCTGTGTTGTGTCTTCCTCTTCTGCCTCTGAGGAGGAGTTGGAAGATAAGGCTGAAGAGGAAGGGGCTGGGGATTTTGGGCAGATGGTCAGGCCTGCTCCGGAGGAAGAAGAAGAGGAGGGAGGCACGCTGGTTGCTCCAACTTTTCAAGAACGAAAAAGGGAGCAACAAGCAAGGAATAGGTCCGCCAGGATTGCTGAAAAGACACACAGCAATCAGATCACTCCCTGGAGACACGTGTGCTCTGGGCTGAAGGCTATACATCAGGAGCCGGGAATACAGCCATGGCTGGTAGCAACAGATCCAGTTACCTAGCCTTTGACCCTGTATCTGTTCCAGCACGTAGCCTCGCCTTTGTAAGTGTTTTTGCCTTGAGAAGAAATTACTAAAGACTTTGCTCGGCCAAGAAACTTTTGCCTTCTTTTGTGAACTTGCCTGTTGTGAACTTGCTTTTATGAATGTGATTTTGCTACTTCAAACTTTGCTGAAGTAAAACGTTTTGAGTTCCTTTAAGGCTATTCTTAAGACCAAAGTGGACAGTCTGCAGCCCTGGGAGATGGCAGCATAGTGTTGTCTTTCTACCATCCTCCCTGCTTGATAATTGAATTTTAAAAGAGTTAAACCTGGCAAGTGAAGTAAGCTGTCAAGTGTTGGGAATCACCCTGGACTGCTCAAGTCTAAATGTAGTCAGATAGATGATAGGATTAGACTGAGGGAATCCTTTCCCTGTTCCCAAAGCATGCCTAGATAGGCTTTACTGTGTTTCCCCTCTTTCTATCCTGTTTACGTCACATCCCTTACTTTGATGTTAGTAGAAATGTGAATCTTCAGGGACACTAACTTCCCATTGGTCAGAATGTTTTATTGCCCCAATAAACTGGACCATGAGGTCGGAACCATTTTGGTTCAGTCTCTTCCTCTTTGTCCTTCAAGCTTAACAACAGCATCTTGCTGTCCCTCCAGGCAAGATGTGACTAGATGTTTGTTATTTTTACCTTTTCTTATTTACGTTTCACTTATCCATGGAATTTTGGGAAATTTTCAAAGTTTTTATAAAGAACTTTTTTTATAAAAAAAAAACTACAAGAGCTAGCTCCTTGAATTCTCTATACAATGACACAAGATAACAAGAGACCACTCTCCCCAACTTTCACACACACACACACACACATACACATAACACACCATAACACCTATCTCATTGAATGTCTGTCATATTAACCAATAGAATTTCCATTTAGGGATTTCTTCGCTGAAAATGAAACTGACTTTGGGAGACTTCCGAGGTTTACAAAATGCAAACAAAAAAGTATTGGGTAAGTTTCTATTCTTAAATCTTTTGTTTGGCTCATGCCCACGCCCATGCATCAAATATCATGTTGTAAGTACAAATTTAACCAATTTGATCTGACTTACAAGGACTCACAATAATTTTGTACAGCCCTAGTAGCTATCCAGACCCCTCAGAGAAAAGAGCCCAGGAAACATATATTGTTTCCAACCAGTCTATACCCCTTGGATGTAGATCCCAAAGAGAGACATCTGGCCCCAGTGGTCAAGTGCAGAGTGAGCCAGGCTGAGGGAGGGAGCTGGACTTTTATAGGTTTAAATCCCTGATTCTGTCTCTGCAGAAAAATGTCAAGATGACTACAAAGCAGTCTCAGGTGAGTGTTGCTTTCCCGTTGCATCTTTACTCCAAATGACTGAGGCAGGAATGGGCATGAGATGGTTGAACTGAGACATGTACATACATCTATATGTCCAAGAGTTTAGGCCAAGGACAGGCTTTTTTTGAAACAGAGCAAAATCATCCAGGAAGGCTCTAAGACTTGTGGAAACTGCCCTCTCGTCCTCTCTAGAAGGGCAGTGGAGAAATGCAGTCCTCCAGGGTCTCCTGGGGTTCCTATGCAGCCCCCTGGCCTTCCATGTTTGCCTATCTCTGATTGAAGGGCTCTCACTTGGTCATAGTATTTCTGGGCAATTGAGTTCCACTAGTGTATTTCAGAGCCAGTGTGGAGTAGTGATGTGAACATTAGATTAGGACTATGAAAACCAGGGTTTTACGTCCTCACTCAGCCATTCACACAAAGTGTGAGAACCTATCCACCATAGATGTGTGGGTTCTACTTTATAAATATCAGAAGCTGAAAGAGCATCCACGGTGCTTTATATGAAAACAAAGAAGGAGCAAAATGGCAACTGCCAACAAGCCACATGTAATTGAATGCATTTGACCAGTTTTTATGGAATATAATCACAAAGTGATCTGAAACATGCACGAGCTGTTGTACTCACTCAATAACAGGGATCTTGATTTTGGAAGGCATATGCCTTTGCAGATTAGCTCTTTTAGACCTATTTAAGGATAAATTTAATTACATTTCAACTCTGAGAAGCATATTATTTCAGAGCTTCCTTGATTGCATGGTGTAAATGAATCAAAGAAATAACTGGATAAATAAAATACGGTTTCTTCTAAGTGAAGAAAATTAATTCTAGCAAGTACACTTGCTTTTTGGAGCAGAACCTGAGATCTGAATCATACCTACGGGGAATGGGTTTGTTATGTGTCTTCAAGTCATTTCCAATCTATGGTGACCCAAAGGCAACCCTGTTGCGGGGTTTGTGGGGCAAGATTTGTTCAGAAGAGGTTTGCCATGGTCCTCCTCTGAGACTGAGGGAGTAGGAGTTGACCAAGGGTCCCCACTGGGTTTCATGGCTGATTGGTGATCCAAACCCTAGTCTCCAGCCTTGTAGACCAATTTCAAACTAAGGCACACTGATACTGTGGTATCCTCGGTTTTCACTAGGTCATGGCTCCAAGCACATTATTCATTTGCTCTATTTGCGGGGTGTGACAATCCCACTAACACACCCACACGCATAGCCAAAGAGACATTGTGCAGACCTAGGAGAGACACAGTCTTTCAAAAGGACATGAACAGAGGATGGGGACTTCATCTCAGCCCTTTCCTGCCCAAAGAATTGACCCTCTTGTCTTTTCCCTCTTTTTTAGCAAGTGACCAAAAATTCAGCATTTCTGAGGAAGGTAAGTGAATCCCAGCTCAAAGGGTAGAATGAATTACAAAAGAAAAGGACACAGAGAGAACAGTTTGGGCAGGGAGGCAGGGTGGTGTGCAGCTCTGGAAAATGCCTGTATCTTTCTTCCTCCTCCCTGCTTAATAACTGGATTTTAAGCGAATAGAAGAATTGTGAAATATTTAGTAGATGAGCAAAGACAGTGTTGATACACTGTATATAAATGTGTAAGAATGTTAAAAAGGAACCCCAAGGGCATCCTCACATTTGATGCCAATTGTGGTGGGCCAGGAGGTAGTTCACCTTTCAGGTGAAGGACGAAGTTCCTCTTCCCAGAACAAAGTTTTTGCCTTCTATTCAAGTGTCACCTTCTTTTTAGGAACTGACCAATCAGGAACAAACATCTAAAATACAGGAACAAACCCAGACAAAATATTCCATGATTTCTGATTGCAGGGACATACAGACGTGCGAAGATCCGAATATTCGGCTAAAAACCGCGATATTCCTGTACCTGGAAATCTCGCTTTTTTTGCTTTTTGCAGCAATTGCTTCTGGGTTTACAGGGAACAGTGTCTGGCCACCGTTGTGATTGCCACGGGAGCTTCTGGGATAAAGGTTTTGCTGGACAGGCCCTTAAACACCTACTCGCATAGCTAAAGAGACATTGTGCAGACCTAAGAGAGAGACAGCCTTTCCAAAGGCCATGAACAGAGGGTGGGGATTCCACTGCCCAAAAAACTGACCTTCTTGTTTTTTCCCTCTTTTTAGGAAGTGATAAAAAATCCAACACTTCTAAGGAAGGTAAGTTTACTGCTGAAAGGGTAGAATAAATTACAAAAGAAAAAGACACAAAGAGAAAGGTAAACCAGGGAGATGGGATGGTTTGTAGCCCTGGAAGATGGTGGTGTAACTGTATCCTTCTGCCCTCCCCCCTGCTTAATATTTGAATTTTAAGAAAGTTAAACTAGAATAGTTGGGGAATAATTCAATGACCCTTGACCAATGAATTAGAATGTTAAAAAAGGAACCCCAATGGGATCCCTGCATTTGATGCTATAGTGGTGGACCAGTAGGAGGTCCCCACATTGGGTGGCATTGGTGGGGTACTTAAAAAACTTGCATGGTTGCTCTCATTCTCACACTAACACACCTGTCAAAAGGCCATTCATGAAGAAGGGATGGGGATTCAGCAAAAACCTGCTCCTGCAGAAAGAAGGAAGCTCTGTGTTCTGTTAGAAGGATTCAGTTTGTTCGGCAAAGTCCTCAAAGAGGGGAAGAAGAGAGAAGATTTTGAGCACTCTGTCCTAGGCACTGGAATGGCAAGGTGCCATAATTTGTGTATATTTCTGTGGTAAAATCAGTAACAATTAGCTTATCATTCCATGTGCCTCTGTCCTGAAAAAAGAGGAAAATATCTAGATGTCACAACACTTTTTTGCCCCAAACAACTGGTCCCATGTTTCCTTTGTTTTTCAGGAAGCGATCAAAGCTTTGGCAGCACTGAGGAAGGTAAGTCCCTTTGGGGAGATAGGGCCAGTATACAAGTAAAGTTTATTATTTTATGTTTATTAAGTGTTAAGAAAGGGTTAGAAAAGTGGGTGGGGTGGTCTGTGTTGTGTCTTCCTCTTCTGCCGCGGAGAAGGATTGGAAGAGGAGAAGGCTGAAGAGGAAGGGGCTGGGGATTTTGGGCAGATGGTCAGGCCTGCTCGGGAGGAAGAAGAAGAGGAGGGAGGCACGCTGGTTGCTCCAACTTTTCAAGAACGAAAAAGGGAGCAACAAGCAAGGAATAGGTCCACCAGGATTGCTGAAAAGACACACAGCAATCAGATCACTCCCTGGAGACACATGTGCTCTGGGCTGAAGGCTATACATCAGGAGCCGGGAATACAGCCATCGCTGGAAGCAACAGATCCAGTTACCTAGCCTTTGGCCCTGTATCTGTTCCAGCACGTAGCCTCGCCTTTGTAAGTGTTTTTGCCTTGAGAAGAAATTACTAAAGACTTTGCTCGGCCAAGAAACTTTTGCCTTCTTTTGTGAACTTGCCTGTTGTGAACTTGCTTTTATGAATTTGATTTTGCTACTTTAAACTTTGCTGAAGTAAAACTTTTTGAGTTCCTTTAAGGCTATTCTTGGGGCAAAACTGGACCGTCTGCAGCCCTGGGAGATGGCAGCATAGTGTTGTCTTTCCACCATCCTCCCTGCTTGATAATTGAATTTTAATAGAGTTAAACCAGAGTAGTTGGGGAATAATTAGCTGGCAACTGAAGTAAGATGTCAAGAAATATGAAATAATCAACAAGATTCTGGAAGGAAGAGGTGGTTTTATATATTGTGTCAGAAGCGAACCGAGGATGCAGTTGTAATGTATTTCAAAACACAAAGTTAAAAATTTGGCATGGTACTAAATGTCCTTTTACCAGAAGCTGGCCACTTGGAGTGTCTCTGGTGTTGCTCTAAGAAGGTCCTCCGTTGTGCATGTGGCAGGGCTCAAACTGCATTGTAATAGGTGCTCTGTGGTTTCCTCTTCTTCACACTCACATGTTGTGGACTCCACTTTGTGGCCCCATTTCTTAAGGTCGGCTCTGCGTCTTGTGAGGACAGAGCACCGTCTCTTCAGCACCTTCCAAGTTCCCCAGTCTTCTGTGTGCCCAGGAGGGAGTCTCGCAATTTCTCTCAACCAAAGCAACTTGCAGCATGCAATCAAACAAATAAACAAACAAAGAGGTGGTTGAGCATAGAGAATGAGAGTGATGTTTCCAACTAGAGACACAGGATAAAAAGGATATTGGGAGGATTAAAAACCTTAGACATGGTAAAGACCAAGAGGGAAGGAGCTCTGAAATGAGGGACAATTTAATAACAATCAAAACAAGAGTCCCAGGCCCATAATAACTGAAGAAATAAAACCACTTCAGGAAAATCTGAAGACAGTGAATAATGGATGGAAATTCCAGAAAAAATGTTGATGTGGAAAGAAGCCCAGCTACATACATTCATTTGATCAGATTCAGTTTTTTCTTACAGCAAGGTTCTCAGAGAGAGAGAAAGGTGTTTTGGAGGAGTCTTTATGGTGGGCATTGAAATGGCAAGGCACCACATTTTTATCTGTGAAAGAAGTTAGGATTGTTGATATGCATCTGCACATCTGCCCTGAGGAAAATATCTAGAATCCCTAAGTATTTCCTGCCTGAAAAACTAACCCCCTGTCTTTTCTTCCCTTTTCAGCAAGTGAGAAAGATTCCCATAACTCTGAGGAACGTACATGTAAGTGAACCCCCACTCAGAGAGAATGAATGGCAAAGGAAAGAGGCATAGAAAGAAAAGTTACACTTCTAGGTCAAGGGTCCTCTTGGATCCATACCATTCCCCAAAGCTTTCTCACCTAACCTTCTTTGAGGTCTAGAGAAGAGAAAGGAAAACACTCTCTCCTATCTAGGTTTTCTGCCATCTTCTTGTTCAGGAGACGGACTCTATACAGTCAGTCTTCCCAAATCCACAAATTCTATATCCACAGATTCCACATGTCTTCAAAATAAATTCCAAAAACAAACACTACCATTTTTCATCACATAATAGTCGCACCGCCTTTTGGGGAAGGCAAAAGTGGCACTCTGGTTGTCTTCGCATAATAGTTGCACCCATAATTCAGTCGCCTGGTGGGTGAATTAAGGGTGTGACTGCCTTTTTAGAGGCTGTGGCCCCATAGCACAAAAAGGGAAGAAGGGCGGTTGGGCTAGAGCAAGGGTCCCCAAACTAAGGACCGTGGGCCAGATGCGGCCCTCCAAGGCCCCTTTCCTAAACTTTAGACTTAGGGTTGGCCTAAGTCTACTTGGTCTTTGGAAGTCTCTTTGCTTATCTATGGCCTTATGAGATTGTCTAGATGGTCTTTGAAGGTCTCATTGCTTAGCTACGGCCTTATGAGACCATCTAGACGGCTTTTGGAGGTCACTTTCATTACCTATGGTCCTATGAGACTGTCTAGATGGCCTTTGAGGGTCCCTTTCCTTACCTATGGTTTTATGAGATTTTCTAGATGGCCTTTGGGGGCGCCTTTCTTTACCTATGGTCTTATGAAACCATCTAGATGGTTTTTGAGGGTCCCTTTCCTTATCTATGGTTTTCTGATGGCCTTATGAGATCATCTAGATGGCCTTTGAGGGTCCCTTTCCTTACCTATGGTCTTTGGAGGTCTCTTTGCTTACCTATGTTCTTATAAGATTGTCTAAATCAGGGGTCCCCAAACTAAGGCCCTCCAAGGTCATTGACCTGGCCTCTGTCCTAAACTTTAGACTTAGGGTTTACCTCAACAGGGGTCTCAACAGGGGCCTTTTTCACTTCATAATAGTTGTCACTGCATAATAGTCACACTTACCCCCCCCCCCCCCCCCCCACACACACACACACATATTTTGGGCAGGGGAGGATGAAATCTGGTATTTTACTGTGTACATAATAGATTTTTGGTATCTACAAGGGTTCTGAAACCAAACTCCAGGTGGGGACTGAAAGGCACAGCCAGCTCTCAGCCGGCATCTTAGAGCCAAAGAGCAGCTGGAGACTGAAATGAGATCCACAGAAACCACTGCAGATGCCATGAAGCCAGTCAGTAGGGACACCGCTCATTGCCAAGCTTGGCCACCGCCCAGAGAGGATTAAATGCTTCCTTGGGTCTATTCCTAGACAACCTACTTGGTCTTCTTCTTACAATGCAGCTCTTAGGCTCTCATTAAATGCTTCTATGAGTAAGACACTCTCCCTTCTCTCTCTTTCCAATAGCATTGTGTTCATCCAGCAGTTCTGGCAGCACCGAAACAGGTAAATTGGGGGCAGGGGGGCAATGGGGAGAAGAGGGTCAAGCCTTGAGACAGAGAATTCAATGTCCTGTCCTTATTTGATGGACAAATTACTCCCCCAAACTCACAGAGACCCCCTCAGCCTTGAAGGAAAATAAGTTCAGAAGGAGGAGATTGGTGTTGTGGCACAGGGCAGAGATGTATTGGTGGTACAGGTGGAGGGGTAGTCAAATGGTACTTTGGAACAGCCATTAAAATCCTCATGGAAAGGAGACAGGAAAGTGGATGCTCTTCAGGATAAGAGGAGCCTTTTCCTTTCCTGTTGACTTTATTTTGTAAGGAAAGAAAACAGCCTCCACCTTCCACCACTTTGCACGTATCAGATTATGAATGTTTTTCACTTCTAATCCTGAAATCTTTTTTAGCAAGTGACCAAAAATTCAGCATTTCTGAGGAAGGTAAGTGAATCCCAGCTCAAACGGTAGAATGAATTACAAAAGAAAAGGACACAGAGAGAACAGTTTGGGCAGGGAGGCAGGGTGGTTTTAAGGATTTTAAGTGAGTAGAAGAATTTTAAAAGATTTAATTGACAAGCAAAGTCATTGTTGATACACTGTATATAAATGTGTAAGAATGTTAAAAAGGAACCCCAAGGGCATCCTCACATTTGATGCCAATAGTGATGGGCCAGGAGGTGGTTCACCTTTCAGGTGAAGAATGAAGTTCCTCTTCCCAGAACAAAGTTTTTGCCTTCTATTCAAGTGTCACCTTCTTTTTAGGAACTGACCAATCAGGAACAAACATCTAAAACACAGGAACAAGCACAGATAAAAAATTCCATAATTTCCGATTGCAGGGACATACAGACATGCGAAGATCCAGATATTGGGCTACAATTTCTCGCACATGGAAATCTCACATTTTTTGCTTTTTGCAGCGATTGCTTCTGGGTTTACAGGGAACAGTGTCTGTCTTCAAAGAGGGGAAGAAGAGAGAAGATGTTGAGCACTCTGTCCTAGGCATTGAAAGGGCAAGGTGCCATATTTTGGGTATAATTCTGTGGTAAAATCATTAACAATTAGCTTGTCATTCCATGTGCCTCTGTCCTGAAAAAAAGAGGAAAATATCTAGATGTCACAACACTTTTTTGCCCCAAACAACTGGTCCCATGTTTCCTTTGTTTTTCAGGAAGCTATCAAAGCTTCGGCAGCACTGAGGAAGGTAAGTCCCTTTGGGGAGATAGGGCCAGTATACAAGTAAAGTTTATTATTATTAATGTTTATTAAGTGTTAAGAAAGGGTTAGAAAAGTGGGTGGGGTGGTCTGTGTTGTGTCTTCCTCTTCTGCCGCGGAGAAGGATTGGAAGAGGAGAAGGCTGAAGAGGAAGGGGCTGGGGATTTTGGGCAGATGGTCAGGCCTGCTCGGGAGGAAGAAGAAGAGGAGGGAGGCACGCTGGTTGCTCCAACTTTTCAAGAACGAAAAAGGGAGCAACAAGCAAGGAATAGGTCCACCAGGATTGCTGAAAAGGCGCACAGCAATCAGATCACTCCCTGGAGACACGTGTGCTCTGGGCTGAAGGCTATACATCAGGAGCCGGGAATACAGCCATGGCTGGTAGCAACAGATCCAGTTACCTAGCCTTTGACCCTGTATCTGTTCCAGCACGTAGCCTCGCCTTTGTAAGTGTTTTTGCCTTGAGAAGAAATTACTAAAGACTTTGCTCGGCCAAGAAACTTTTGCCTTCTTTTGTGAACTTGCCTGTTGTGGACTTGCTTTTGAGAATTTGATTTTGCTACTTTAAACTTTGCTGAAGTAAAACTTGTTGAGTTCCTTTAAGGCTATTCTTAAGACCAAACTGGACAGTCTGCAGCCCTGGGAGATGGCAGCATGGTGTTGTCTTTCCACCATCCTCCCTGCTTGATAATTGAATTTTAATAGAGTTAAACCAGAGTAGTTGGGGAATAATTAGCTGGCAACTGAAGTAAGATGTCAAGAAATATGAAATAATCAACAAGATTCTGGAAGGAAGAGGTGGTTTTATATATTGTGTCAGAAGCGAACCGAGGATGCAGTTGTAATGTATTTCAAAACACAAAGTTAAAAATTTGGCATGGTACTAAATGTCATTTTACCAGAAGCTGGCCACTTGGAGTGTCTCTGGTGTTGCTCTAAGAAGGTCCTCCATTGTGCATGTGGCAGCGCTCAAACTGCATTGTAATAGGTGCTCTGTGGTTTCCTCTTCTTCACACTCACATGTTGTGGACTCCACTTTGTGGCCCCATTTCTTAAGGTTGGCTCTGCATCTCGTGATGACAGAGCACTGTCTGTTCAGCACCTTCCAAGTTCCCCAGTCTTCTGTGTGCCCAGGAGGGAGTCTCGCAATTTCTCTCAACCAAAGCAACTTGCAGCATGCAATCAAACAAATAAACAAACAAAGAGGTGGTTGAGCATAGAGAATGAGAGTGATGTTTCCAACTAGAGACACAGGATAAAAAGGATATTGGGAGGATTAAAAACCTTAGACATGGTAAAGACCAAGAGGGAAGGAGCTCTGAAATGAGGGACAATTTAATAACAATCAAAACAAGAGTCCGGGAGAGTCCTCGCAGGGTACAGCGAGCTGTGTGGAAGCGAGCTGACAATCGGATCGATTATCAGCCCAATCGTCGCCACCACATCACAGAAGGAGACTGAAAGGAAAGAAAACAAACGGGAAGAAAGAAGCCTACCGGAGGGGCAAGAGTGCTTCATTCGAATACTAGGCAAGTAAAACTTTAAATTTGGAGGAAATTTAAAAATTAAAACTGGACTGACTGGGCGAGAACAAAGAAACGAGCGAACGGGAAGATACCTGGACACGTAATAGCTTGACTACTAACGGAAGAAGAGGAATAGACATAAAAGAGGACGGAGGGACAGACAATTTAAAGAACGAACAGTAAGTCAATTAACGATTATACAAATATACAAATATACAATATACAAATAATATACAAATAAACCTTGGAAACATGGCGCCTGCAGGGCACCGACCTTGAAAACGCTGGGAGGCTCTGAGCTGGCTTGGCCTTGAGGCTGGCAGAGTGGAGGCGGGGAGAGAGAGCAAGACACACAGGGAGGGAGACAAACCAGGAAGTAAGGAGGAGATACCGCGAGGGAGAAGACGAGAGGAAACATCGCGAGAGGACGAAGAGAGGACAGGAAGAGCAATAAGGGGGAAGGAAGAGAACGAGAGAACGGGAGAGGAAAAGCGAAAAGAGACAAGGGAGAGAGTGAGAGAGAGACAACCCGGGAGAAGAGAAGAAGGGAGAAGACAAAGAAACAGCAAAGACCTATCGAAGGTCATAAACAGACCTGGGGAAAAGATAAAGAGTAAGAAAATAAGACTACTCAAAACTATTTATAAGCTTAGTTACACAAGGGGGAATGCACGGAGTGTTTGCATAAGGGGGTTTACAGACCCAAAAGGGAAGAACTACAATAAAGAAATCGGGGAGGGTCCTTAGAGGTCCCGATAGCAAGTGGGAAACAAAGGGAAGGAGAACGAAATAAAGAAGGAAATAAAGATATAGGGACAAACAATACTCCGTTGGTGTAGTCATAAGGAAAGAGGGACGCTATACGGAGACATCTTAAAATACATTTTGAATTATTTTCCTTTTTTTTTGAGAGAGAGATAGTCAAAGGCCTAATTACATTATCCTTTTATATATGTCCTCTGTGTTACTGATATTAATTCAACAATAACTCTATCTTATTTGAAGGACCTCTCTGATCCTTAGAACTATACAGATTATATAGACTCTAACGAGAACTAATAAGTCCCACTTAAAGAACCCAGGAAGGACAGAAAATACGAAAAACATCATCATAAAAAAAAATGGCCTACAGACTGAGAAGTGAGAGAGACACAAAGGAACCAAAAAGTATGCAGAAAAGAGCTTCATTCTCGGAGGAACCTCAGGTCAAAGAGATGACAGAAATGATTCTAAAAGAACTTTATAGAATGCAGGAAAAACAAGACGCATACCAAAAATTGGCACAGGACCAAATGGCAGAGTTTAAGAAAGAAATTAAAAGTGAATTGAAGGGAATGAAACAGGAAATAGGGAGTTTAAGTCAAGAATTGAAAGAACTGAAAAATGACAAAGAGGAACTCAGAAACTCGCATGGAAAACTACAAAGAGAAGTACAAATATTAGAACAAAAATATAACAAAATTGAAGCGAAACAAGAACTGTTAGAAGCAAAAGATCTAGAATATCAACTGAGACTACGTAACGTCTGGGAAGAGCCAAGAGAAAATATAAGGATGGTGGTGACAGAAATTTTAGCGAATCTACTGCAAAGTACAAAAGAAGAAATAGAAGATAGAGTGGACCGTATATATAGAATTAACACCAATTATGCCAAAAGGAACAAAACATCAAGAGATGTAATAGTAAATTTTACGAAGAAAATTTATAGAGATGAAATACTAAAACTGAGCAACGAAAACACTATTTCTTTCAAGGAGAAAAGAGTGATAATACTGAAAGAATTCCCAATGGACACAATAAATAGGAGAAGAAAATACCTCTTTTTGGTAGATGAACTGAAAAGGTATAACTTAAGGTTTCGCTGGGAAAAAGAAGGATTAATGACGACATACAGAGGAGAGAAACACTGGATAACATCGGAAGGGAAGGCACAAAATTTTTACAAAAAAATCAAAAAGGAGATGGAAGAAGAAGAAGAAAGGGACCATGCGGAAAGAATGAGGAAAAAGAAATCTAGACGGAAGAAATACACAACACCCCAAGGGAGAGAAGAAGCAGATAGAGAACAACAACCTAGAGAAGAACAACTAATAGAGGACAATAAGACAGAAGAGGAAGGCGGGTCAGAGGAAGAGGCAGAAGAGAGCTCGATAAATCCCTCAGAGGAAGAAGGAGACCCCAAGGACAAAGAAGAAGATCAGGCATGAGCAGAAAGCTAAAAATTTATAGCAACAATGTTAATGGACTAAATACACCCCAGAAACGGAATAAAATACTTAATAGACTTAAAAAACTGGAATATGACATAATATCACTACAAGAAGTCCATATTAAACAAGATCACGCCAAATTGTTAACTCACCCAAAACTAGGCCAAGAATTTCATTTATTGGATACACAGAAAAAAAGAGGAGTAGTTACATACATTAACCCTAAAATTACGGCTGAATTAAGCTTTAAAGACAATGAGGGTAGAATACTAGGGGTAATGATAAAATCGGAAAATTTAAAAATTTTGGTGTGCAATATTTATGCACCAAACGAATCTAAATCAAAATTTGTGAAAAAACTTAAAGAATCTCTGGAGGAAAAGGAATGCGATGGGATTATACTACTAGGGGATTTCAATGGTGTCCTAAACAAAGAAATAGATAAAAACCCAAGTAAAAATAGAGGAAAAGGTCAGAATAGAGAAACGCTACCTAAAGAATTAAAAAAATTAAAAGAGGAATATAATCTGGTAGACATATGGAGACTACAACATGAAAAAGTCAAGGATTACACCTTTTTCTCAGCCAGACATAAAAGCTGGTCCCGAATCGATATGATTTGGATATCAAGCTCACTAACATCCAAAGTCACAAAGTCAAAGATCCTTCCTATGCTAGACTCAGACCATAGCCCAATTGAGATAGTATTGAATCAAAAAAGAGGAAGATGGAAATGGAGATTAGATGAAAATTTACTAAAAAGGAAAGAGGATATAGATAAAAATAGGAAATTAATAGAAGAATTTTTTCTGATTAATAATAACCAGGAGACTTCACCAACAATAGTCTGGGAAGCCAGTAAAGTAACTATGAGAGGATACTTCCTACAACAAAATATTCAAAAAAAGAGGAAAAATCAGGAACAATTAAAACAAGCAACTGAAAAAATAATTGAAACGGAAAATAAACTAAAAAAGAATCCTAAGAATAATAAATTTTTGCAAGAATTGACAATAAGACAAAAGAATAGAGAATATTTGGAACTAGAACAAAGAGCAAAACAGCTAAAGTATATAAAACAGGACTACTTTGAAAATGCAAACAAACCGGGGCGTTGGTTATCAAGGAAGCTAAGGAAAAAAAGAGAATCAGCTTTTATAAATAGAATAAGAATTGGGGAGAAATATTACTACACAGATAAGGACATACTACACCAGTTTCATAAATTTTATAGCAAATTATACGAGAATGACAATATAAAAGAAGAAAAGATCACAAATTATCTGGGAAAATTAAAACTAGAAAGAATAACATCAGAGGAAAGAGAATTTCTAAATAAGGAGATCTCAATAAAAGAAATAGAAGAAACAATTAGTAAAATAGATGGATCAAAAGCGCCAGGGCCTGATGGCCTAACGGCAATATATTACAAGACATTTAAAAAAGAACTAGCACCACACCTCCAAAAAGTAATGAACACAATAAGAAACCAAAAAATAATGCCGGAAACATGGAAAGAAGCCTCAATTACGGTAATTCATAAGGAAAACAACGATCCAGAAGAAATTAAGAATTACAGACCCATCTCGTTACTGAATATAGACTATAAAATTTTTTCAAACATTGTAGCGGAGAGACTAAAAAAATTCCTAATAAATTGGATAAAGGAAGACCAAGTGGGATTCCTCCCACATAGACATATAAAAGACAACATCAGAATAGTGCTCGACCTCATAGAATACTATGAAACAAACAACCAAAGAGAAATGATATTTCTGGCAATAGACGCCGAAAAAGCGTTTGATAGGGTGAATTGGAATTTCTTCAAATTTTTAGTGCAAGAAATTGACATGGGCTATTACTTTCAAAACTTACTGGATACTATTTATCAAGAACAATCAGCAAAAATTACAATAAATGGTCTAGAAACAGAGTCAATAAAAATACAGAAAGGGACAAGACAAGGATGTCCACTGTCACCATTGATATTTATATTTACACTAGAGATATTACTTAATAAGATTAGAGAAGACAAGGAATTACAGGGCACGGTCATACAAGGGACACAGTACAAAGTAAGAGCCTATGCTGACGACCTAATTTGTTTTATAGAAGACCCGGCAAGTAAAGGGGATAAATGGATTAAAACTATTAAGGAATACGGAGATCTAGCAGGATTTAAATTAAACCTAAATAAAACCAAAGCATTGGCTAAAAACATTCAAAAGGAAAAACAAGATAGGATAACAGAACATCTAGGGATCCAGATTACACCAAAAATTAAATATCTAGGAATAACTATAACACCAAAAAATATTGAATTATTAAAAAATAACTACGAAAAAACATGGGAGGAAATAAAAAAAGAATTGGAGATCTGGAAAAATTTAAAGATATCATTATGGGGTAGGATAGCAACAATCAAAATGAACATTCTCCCAAAAATGCTATTTTTGTTTCAATGCCTCCCAATCCTAAGAAATCAAAAGAATTTTATAAATTGGAACAAAGATATAAGTAAATTCATCTGGAATGGGAAGAAACCCAGAATCAAATTAAAAAATTTGACAGACGATAAGAGACGAGGGGGCTTCTCCCTACCCAACCTGAAGTTATATTACGAAGCAAGCAATTTATTATGGATAAAGGATTGGATACAATTAAAAAACAAGAAGATACTAAATTTAGAAGGATTTGATTTGCGTACAGGTTGGCATTCATACCTATGGTATGACAAAATTAAAATAGAAAAAAACTTTGGTAATCATTTAATCAGATCGGCCTTAATAAAAACGTGGGATAAATATAAAATGAGAATGTATAGTAAAACACCAAGATGGATATCGCCCCTGGAAGCCTCACAAAGGAGACTATTGGGATGGTCAAACTGGCCTACATACGAGGATTTAATTAAAAAACAAGGACAGGAAGATACATTAATGACACAACAAGAAATAAAAATAAAATACCCAAATTTATACTGGTTACAATATGGACAACTAAAAGAATCCTTTAAAAAAGACAAAATATTGGGATTCATGGAAAAAAATAACAGATGGGACAGAATTTTAGAATTGAATAGAAAAATAATATCGAAAATATACAAAGTATTACTTGAATGGGACACAGAGACGGAGATAGTCAAAGAAAATATGACCAAATGGGCAAAAGATTTAGGTAGAGTGATACACATGGACGAATGGGAGTCAGGCTGGAACAGAAAATTAAAATTAACATACTCATATGACTTAAAAGAAAATTGGATGAAGATGCTATACAGGTGGCATATAACACCAAAAAAATTAGGCTTGATAAATAAAAGTAGGAATACAAAATGCTGGAAGTGTGGTGAGGAAGAGGGCACGTATTTCCACATATGGTGGAAATGCAGAAAAGCTAAAGAATTCTGGTCAAATATTCATCAAAGTGTAACAAAGATCTTAGAAAAAAGACTTAACAAACTCCCAGAAACATATCTATTAGGATTCTCCAACCTACCCCCGGGCTCAAACGAAGAAAAAATAGTGACATACTTAACAACAGCGGCCAGAATTACCTATGGAAGATACTGGAGACAGAAAGAAATCCCCAGCGAAACAGAATGGTTAATCAAAGTAGCAGAGATAAAAAATTCGGATAGACTAACTTTTTTATTGGCTAAACAGCGGGGAAATCCAAGAAAAGAAACAAATTGGCAACAAGTAGACAACTACATAAATAGAAAGGAGAAAAATAAAAATAAGGAATAAGTAAATAAGAAAATAAGATATCATATCAAGGTAAACGATAATAGAACACCAGGTAAACATAGTAATATGAAATATATAGATAAGTTGAAAGACAGAAACAGATAGCTAGATAAGAACACATCTGCATACTAAGAAGTAGGAGAAAATGAAAGGAAACGAATGAAGAAAAGAAGAAGGCAGCAAAGGAAAAGCACCTCGCCGGGAAAGCTGGGAAGCCCCAGATGTTTTTTTTTTTAATTCTTTTAATTTTTTTTGGTTTCTTTTCATATTTCATTTTTTTTTCTTTCCTTCTCTCTTTCCCCCCATCTTGTTCTTTTTTAATCCATCTTGGATGTTTTTTCCTTCTTTTCCTTTTTTTTTTATTCTCTTTCTTTTTTCTCTCTTTTCTCCTATACCCTTCACTTATCGATTTTATCATACTGTATAAAAATTTTCAATAAAGATTATTTTAAAAAAAAAAAAAACAAGAGTCCCAGGCCCATAATAACTGAAGAAATAAAACCACTTCAGGAAAATCTGAAGACAGTGAATAATGGATGGAAATTCCAGAAAAAATGTTGATGTGGAAAGAAGCCCAGCTACATACATTCATTTGATCAGATTCAGTTTTTTCTTACAGCAAGGTTCTCAGAGAGAGAGAAAGGTGTTTTGGAGGAGTCTTTATGGTGGGCATTGAAATGGCAAGGCACCACATTTTTATCTGTGAAAGAAGTTAGGATTGTTGATATGCATCTGCACATCTGCCCTGAGGAAAATATCTAGAATCCCTAAGTATTTTCTGCTTGAAAAACTAACCCCCTGTCTTTTCTTCCCTTTTCAGCAAGTGAGAAAGATTCCCATAACTCTGAAGAACGTACATGTAAGTGAACCCCCACTCAGAGAGAATGAATGGCAAAGGAAAGAGGCATAGAAAGAAAAGTAACACTTCTAGGTCAAGGGTCCTCTTGGATCCATACCATTCCCCAAAGCTTTCTCACCTAACCTCCTTTGAGGTCTAGAGAAGAGAAAGGAAAACACTCTCTCCTATCTAGGTTTTCTGCCATCTTCTTGTTCAGGAGACGGACTCTATACAGTCAGTCTTCCCAAATCCACAAATTCTATATCCACAGATTCCACATGTCTTCAAAATAAATTCCAAAAACAAACACTACCATTTTTCATCACATAATAGTCGCACCGCCTTTTGGGGAAGGCAAAAGTGGCACTCTGGTTGTCTTCGCATAATAGTTGCACCCATAATTCAGTCGCCTGGTGGGTGAATTAAGGGTGTGACTGCCTTTTTAGAGGCTGTGGCCCCATAGCACAAAAAGGGAAGAAGGGCGGTTGGGCTAGAGCAAGGGTCCCCAAACTAAGGCCTGTGGGCCAGATGCGGCCCTCCAAGGCCCCTTTCCTAAACTTTAGACTTAGGGTTGGCCTAAGTCTACTTGGTCTTTGGAAGTCTCTTTGCTTATCTATGGCCTTATGAGATTGTCTAGATGGTCTTTGAAGGTCTCATTGCTTAGCTACGGCCTTATGAGACCATCTAGACGGCTTTTGGAGGTCACTTTCATTACCTATGGTCCTATGAGACTGTCTAGATGGCCTTTGAGGGTACCTTTCCTTACCTATGGTTTTATGAGATTTTCTAGATGGCCTTTGGGGGCACCTTTCTTTACCTATGGTCTTATGAAACCATCTAGATGGTTTTTGAGGGTCCCTTTCCTTATCTATGGTTTTCTGATGGCCTTATGAGATCATCTAGATGGCCTTTGAGGGTCCCTTTCCTTACCTATGGTCTTTGGAGGTCTCTTTGCTTACCTATGTTCTTATAAGATTGTCTAAATCAGGGGTCCCCAAACTAAGGCCCTCCAAGGTCATTGACCTGGCCTCTGTCCTAAACTTTAGACTTAGGGTTTACCTCAACAGGGGTCTCAACAGGGGCCTTTTTCACTTCATAATAGTTGTCACTGCATAATAGTCACACTTACCCCCCCCCCCCCCCCCCACACACACACACACATATTTTGGGCAGGGGAGGATGAAATCTGGTATTTTACTGTGTACATAATAGATTTTTGGTATCTACAAGGGTTCTGAAACCAAACTCCAGGTGGGGACTGAAAGGCACAGCCAGCTCTCAGCCGGCATCTTAGAGCCAAAGAGCAGCTGGAGACTGAAATGAGATCCACAGAAACCACTGCAGATGCCATGAAGCCAGTCAGTAGGGACACCGCCCATTGCCAAGCTTGGCCACCGCCCAGAGAGGATTAAATGCTTCCTTGGGTCTATTCCTAGACAACCTACTTGGTCTTCTTCTTACAATGCAGCTCTTAGGCTCTCATTAAATGCTTCTATGAGTAAGACACTCTCCCTTCTCTCTCTTTCCAATAGCATTGTGTTCATCCAGCAGTTCTGGCAGCACCGAAACAGGTAAATTGGGGGCAGGGGGGCAATGGGGAGAAGAGGGTCAAGCCTTGAGACAGAGAATTCAATGTCCTGTCCTTATTTGATGGACAAATTACTCCCCCAAACTCACAGAGACCCCCTCAGCCTTGAAGGAAAATAAGTTCAGAAGGAGGAGATTGGTGTTGTGGCACAGGGCAGAGGTGTATTGGTGGTACAGGTGGAGGGGTAGTCAAATGGTACTTTGGAACATCCATTAAAATCCTCATGGAAAGGAGACAGGAAAGTGGATGCTCTTCAGGATAAGAGGAGCCTTTTCCTTTCCTGTTGACTTTATTTTGTAAGGAAAGAAAACAGCCTCCACCTTCCACCACTTTGCACGTATCCGATTATGAATGTTTTTCACTTCTAATCCTGAAATCTTTTTTAGCAAGTGACCAAAAATTCAGCATTTCTGAGGAAGGTAAGTGAATCCCAGCTCAAACGGTAGAATGAATTACAAAAGAAAAGGACACAGAGAGAACAGTTTGGGCAGGGAGGCAGGGTGGTTTTAAGGATTTTAAGTGAGTAGAAGAATTTTAAAAGATTTAATTGACAAGCAAAGTCATTGTTGATACACTGTATATAAATGTGTAAGAATGTTAAAAAGGAACCCCAAGGGCATCCTCACATTTGATGCCAATAGTGATGGGCCAGGAGGTGGTTCACCTTTCAGGTGAAGAATGAAGTTCCTCTTCCCAGAACAAAGTTTTTGCCTTCTATTCAAGTGTCACCTTCTTTTTAGGAACTGACCAATCAGGAACAAACATCTAAAACACAGGAACAAGCACAGATAAAAAATTCCATAATTTCCGATTGCAGGGACATACAGACATGCGAAGATCCAGATATTGGGCTACAATTTCTCGCACATGGAAATCTCACATTTTTTGCTTTTTGCAGCGATTGCTTCTGGGTTTACAGGGAACAGTGTCTGTCTTCAAAGAGGGGAAGAAGAGAGAAGATGTTGAGCACTCTGTCCTAGGCATTGAAAGGGCAAGGTGCCATATTTTGGGTATAATTCTGTGGTAAAATCATTAACAATTAGCTTGTCATTCCATGTGCCTCTGTCCTGAAAAAAAGAGGAAAATATCTAGATGTCACAACACTTTTTTGCCCCAAACAACTGGTCCCATGTTTCCTTTGTTTTTCAGGAAGCTATCAAAGCTTCGGCAGCACTGAGGAAGGTAAGTCCCTTTGGGGAGATAGGGCCAGTATACAAGTAAAGTTTATTATTATTAATGTTTATTAAGTGTTAAGAAAGGGTTAGAAAAGTGGGTGGGGTGGTCTGTGTTGTGCCTTCCTCTTCTGCCGCGGAGAAGGATTGGAAGAGGAGAAGGCTGAAGAGGAAGGGGCTGGGGATTTTGGGCAGATGGTCAGGCCTGCTCCGGAGGAAGAAGAAGAGGAGGGAGCCAGCTGGTTGCTCCTACTTTTCAAGAACACAGAAGGGAGCAACAAGCAAGGAATAGGTCCGCCAGGATTGCTGAAAAGACACACAGCAATCAGATCACTCCCTGGAGACACATGTGCTCTGGGCTGAAGGCTATACATCAGGAGCCGGGAATACAGCCATCGCTGGAAGCAACAGATCCAGTTACCTAGCCTTTGGCCCTGTATCTGTTCCAGCACGTAGCCTCGCCTTTGTGTTTTTGCCTTGAGAAGAAATTACCAAAGATTCTACCTTGCTCGGCCAAGAAACTTTTGCCTTCTTTTGTGAACTTGCCTGTTGTGGACTTGCTTTTGAGAATTTGATTTTGCTACTTTAAACTTTGCTGAAGTAAAACTTTTTGAGTTCCTTTAAGGCTATTCTTAAGACCAAACTGGACAGTCTGTAGCCCTGGGAGATGGCAGCATAGTGTTGTCTTTCCACCATCCTCCCTGCTTGACAATTGAATTTTAGTAGAGTTAAACCAGAGTAGTTGGGGAATAATTAGCTGGCAACTGAAGTAAGATGTCAAGAAATATGAAATAATCAACAAGACTCTGGAAGGAAGAGGTGGTTTTATATATTGTGTCAGAAGCGAACCGAGGATGCAGTTGTAATGTATTTCAAAACACAAAGTTAAAAATTTGGCATGGTACTAAATGTCATTTTACCAGAAGCTGGCCACTTGGAGTGTCTCTGGTGTTGCTCTAAGAAGGTCTTCCATTGTGCATGTGGCAGGGCTCCAACTGCATTGTAATAGGTGCTCTGTGGTTTCCTCTTCTTCACACTCACATGTTGTGGACTCCACTTTGTGGCCCCATTTCTTAAGGTCGGCTCTGCGTCTTGTGAGGACAGAGCACCGTCTCTTCAGCACCTTCCAAGTTCCCCAGTCTTCTGTGTGCCCAGGAGGGAGTCTCGCAATTTCTCTCAACCAAAGCAACTTGCAGCATGCAATCAAACAAATAAACAAACAAAGAGGTGGTTGAGCATAGAGAATGAGAGTGATGTTTCCAACTAGAGACACAGGATAAAAAGGATATTGGGAGGATTAAAAACCTTAGACATGGTAAAGACCAAGAGGGAAGGAGCTCTGAAATGAGGGACAATTTAATAACAATCAAAACAAGAGTCCCAGGCCCATAATAACTGAAGAAATAAAACCACTTCAGGAAAATCTGAAGACAGTGAATAATGGATGGAAATTCCAAAAAAAATGTTGATGTGGAAAGAAGCCCAGCTACATACATTCATTTGATCAGATTGTAAGTTTTTTCTTACAGCAAGGTTCTCAGAGAGAGAGAAAGGTGTTTTGGAGGAGTCTTTATGGTGGGCATTGAAATGACAAGGCACCACATTTTTATCTGTGAAAGAAGTTAGGATTGTTGATATGCATCTGCACATCTGCCCTGAGGAAAATATCTAGAATCCCTAAGTATTTCCTGCCTGAAAAACTAACCCCCTGTCTTTTCTTCCCTTTTCAGCAAGTGAGAAAGATTCCCATAACTCTGAAGAACGTACATGTAAGTGAACCCCCACTCAGAGAGAATGAATGGCAAAGGAAAGAGGCATAGAAAGAAAAGTTACACTTCTAGGTCAAGGGTCCTCTTGGATCCATACCATTCCCCAAAGCTTTCTCACCTAACCTTCTTTGAGGTCTAGAGAAGAGAAAGGAAAACACTCTCTCCTATCTAGGTTTTCTGCCATCTTCTTGTTCAGGATACAGTCAGTCTTCCCAAATCCACAAATTCTATATCCACAGATTCCACATGTCTTCAAAATAAATTCCAAAAACAAACACTACCACATTTCATCACATAATAGTCGCACCGCCTTTTGGGGAAGGCAAAAGTGGCACTCTGGTTGTCTTCGCATAATAGTTGCACCCAAAATTCAGTCGCCTGGTGGGTGAATTAAGGGTGTGACTGCCTTTTTAGAGGCTGTGGCCCCATAGCACAAAAAGGGAAGAAGGGCGGTTGGGCTAGAGCAAGGGTCCCCAAACTAAGGCCTGTGGGCCAGATGCGGCCCTCCAAGGCCCCTTTCCTAAACTTTAGACTTAGGGTTGGCCTAAGTCTACTTGGTCTTTGGAAGTCTCTTTGCTTATCTATGGCCTTATGAGATTGTCTAGATGGTCTTTGAAGGTCTCATTGCTTAGCTACGGCCTTATGAGACCATCTAGACGGCTTTTGGAGGTCACTTTCATTACCTATGGTCCTATGAGACTGTCTAGATGGCCTTTGAGGGTCCCTTTCCTTACCTATGGTTTTATGAGATTTTCTAGATGGCCTTTGGGGGCACCTTTCTTTACCTATGGTCTTATGAAACCATCTAGATGGTTTTTGAGGGTCCCTTTCCTTATCTATGGTTTTCTGATGGCCTTATGAGATCATCTAGATGGCCTTTGAGGGTCCCTTTCCTTACCTATGGTCTTTGAAGGTCTCTTTGCTTACCTATGTTCTTATAAGATTGTCTAAATCAGGGGTCCCCAAACTAAGGCCCTCCAAGGTCATTGACCTGGCCTCTGTCCTAAACTTTAGACTTAGGGTTTACCTCAACAGGGGTCTCAACAGGGGCCTTTTTCACTTCATAATAGTTGTCACTGCATAATAGTCACACTTACCCCCCCCCACACACACACACACATATTTTGGGCAGGGGATGATGAAATCTGGTATTTTACTGTGTACACAATAGATTTTTGGTATCTACAAGGGTTCTGAAACCAAACTCCAGCTGGGAACTGAAAGGCACAGCCAGCTCTCACCCGGCATCTTAGAGCCAAAGAGCAGCTGGAGACTGAAATGAGATCCATAGAAACCACTGTGGATGCCATGAAGCCAGTCAGTAGGGACACCGCTCATTGCCAAGCTTGGCCAACTCCCAGAGAGGATTAAATGCTTCCTTGGGTCTATTCCTAGACAACCTACTTGGTCTTCTTCTTACAGTGCAGCTCTTAGGCTCTCATTAAATGCTTCTATGAGTAAGACACTCTCCCTTCTCTCTCTTTCCAATAGCATTGTGTTCATCCAGCAGTTCTGGCAGCACCGAAACAGGTAAATTGGGGGCAGGGGGGCAATGGGGAGAAGAGGGTCAAGCCTTGAGACAGAGAATTCAATGTCCTGTCCTTATTTGATGGACAAATTACTCCCCCAAACTCACAGAGACCCCCTCAGCCTTGAAGGAAAATAAGTTCAGAAGGAGGAGATTGGTGTTGTGGCACAGGGCAGAGATGTATTGGTGGTACAGGTGGAGGGGTAGTCAAATGGTACTTTGGAACATCCATTAAAATCCTCATGGAAAGGAGACAGGAAAGTGGATGCTCTTCAGGATAAGAGGAGCCTTTTCCTTTCCTGTTGACTTTATTTTGTAAGGAAAGAAAACAGCCTCCACCTTCCACCACTTTGCACGTATCAGATTATGAATGTTTCTCACTTCTAATCCTGAAATCTCCCTTCCCTTTACGTCAGTGGTTCTCAATCTGTGAGTCCCCAGATGTTTTGGCCCCCAGCTCCCAGAAATCCTAACAGCTGGTAAGCTGGCTGGGATTTCTGGGAGTTGTAGGCCAAAACAACTGGAGACCCACAGGTTGAGAACCACTGCCTTACCTCTTTGAAGACATATTGAGGTCCTGCCCTGCCCCTTCCGTCACTCTGAAGTAGCTGCCTTGAGTCTATATTGAAAGAAAGGTGCAATAAAAGTAAAACCAATAAAAGTGTCTCTGGAACTTATGAGTTTCTTCTTTATGTGTTATACTCAACTCTGGTGACAAGGGAACATGGGCTGGAAGAAATCCCAGAGCCCATTTCTGCTGTATTCTACTAGGGACATGCTCCCTTTTTCTGCTACAACTCACAAATCTCTCTAGTTGCTAATTGAGGCCCTTTTAGCCTGGATCGAATCTTTGGGATTTATCCTCCTGCCCTCATTCTAAAGCATTTCCCTGTTTTGTCTCCCTGTAGTGTAACTGGCGCTCCATGCAGTCATGCCAGTGGCCACATGACCTTGGAAACGTCTACGGACAACGCCGGCTCTTCAGCTTTGAAACAGAGATGAGCACCAACCCCAGAGTCAGACACGACTAGACTTAATGTCAGGGGGAAACCTTTACCTTTGCCTATATGTGTGTGTGTGTGTGTGTGTCTCCGCAGTCTCCTTCCTCTTCTGCCTCATAAAGAAGAGAGGAAGAGTGGATCCGCCTACGTATTGGATACTGCTGTGCCTTTTAAGCATTTCTTCAGGGTCTTTCACTTGATGTCACAAATTCAGATTTGTAAGAATGTTTGTATTGGAGAGATTTGGTCCTGAATGTAATGTATGTATTTCCACTATCATGGTGTCCTGTGCCTCTAACCCCACCTCTGATAGCAGAGGTGTTCTCAGATATCTATGTGAATTGAGTTTGGTATTTTCCATTTATTATGTTGTAATCTGCTTTGAGTCCCCACAGGGGTGAGAAAGGTGGTATAGAATTACATAGCCTGGGCTGGGCTGTGGTGCAGGCTGGTGAACAGCCTGCTGCAATAAATCACTCTGACCATGAGGTGAGAGTGGTTTCGAGGCCATACCACGGCGGGGCGAGCACCCGTCAATTAAAAAATAAAAAATAGCCCCTGCTTGTTGCTGACCTAGTAACCCGAAAGATAGATGCATCTATCAAGTAGGAAATAAGGTACCACTTATAAAGTGGGGAGGCAATTTTTAAGTGACTTTATTAGTGCTTTTCTACCATTGTGAAACATGACAATGAGACAGACAAGACTACATGTTGTATGACGACCGAACAGAAGTTGTGGGGAGGCAAATATAACTAATTTACGACATTGGAATGAGGAAGTGTCATCATAGTGGATGATGAAGCAGCTGCTCCTCCCTGTGGCCAGAATCGAAGGTCACCTCGGGAGAAGGTTAAATTGCTTCTCGGTTCTATGTGTATAGGAGAATGTTTGCCCTATATGTATATAATGTGATCCACCCTGAGACCCCTTCGGGGTGAGAGAGAAGGGCGGAATATAAATACTATATATCCTAGATTTCCAAAGTACGGAGTCCTAATAATGGTGTAAAACTGCATTGATCTACAGTTGAACTTTTCAAACGTGTGTTGGGACATGTTAATGTGTCAGCTGCAGTATGTAGAGGTGTTGCGCAAACATAGTGAAAACCTTGAAGTCTGTGAAATAAACTTAATGGAAACCTCTGAGGATTCCTGCCATAGATATGGGCAAAACGTCAGGAGAGAATGCTCCTGGAACATGGCCATACAGCCCGGAAAATGCTCAGCAACCCAATAAAGCATATATTTGTTTAAAATATAAATGAAAGACTTTCATGAGATAAATTGTGTCCCTATCCATTTCATTATTACAATTTATGAAAAAAACTGAATTACTGAGTAGCAAATTGATATATGTCTAAAATGTGTGTCATCAACATGAAATGTTTGGAAAGCTCTGATTTACGGAATAGATGCACCCTAAAACTCTTTTAAAAAAGTAGTTTGAGATAATAGAAACCAATCCTCTCTATTTTTGTTCAATGTGATGTTTTAAGTGACACATCAGAGTGAATTCTGCCACGAAGCTACAGAAGCCCTCTATTTCGGCCTAGAACTGTTTTATCTCCTTGTTTTTAACATGTGATGTATGTATTGATTGTATGACTGCTTTTCATGTTGGATTTTACAATGTGTAATTTGTCACTGTTTTTATTATTGTTGTGAGCCCCCCCCCCCCCCGAGTCCCCTCGGGGAGATGGGGCGGGATATAAGAATAAATTTATTATTATTATTATTATTTATTAATCAAGTAAGCGTTGTGACCATCATACATTGAGGGATGCCAGAATTTCTGGGCTGCAGGTCTTCTGTGCTCAAGCCTACTGCAAATAATGGAAACGGGAAGGAAATGAGACAGAAAATGACCCAACAGCATCCTCATCTGGCCCTCCCTGATTTTATTGTGAGAAATTGATTGGATGACTTGTTTTCATTTCTAACTGCTGATTGCCTGTACTTTTGCAAGATGAAAAGTGCTGTCAGTTTTTGGAGAGAAAAATTGGTCTTTGCATAAACAGCTTCCTTAGCTACTTGTGTTAATCAAAAGTGGAAATGTGCATAGTTGGCATTTTATATGAATGTTTTAATCTAATTAATTTAAATTGTAATCAATTGTAATTGTTTTATAGCACGAGGATTTTGGAGGAATGGATTTTAATCATATGTTTTATATTTTTATATTGTTTTAATTGTTTTATTGGATTTTTATTGTTGTTTTAATTATGTGTAGGCATCGAATTGCTGCCAATTTTTGTACGCCGCCCAGAGTCCCTTCGGGTGAGAAGGGCGGGATATAAATGTTGGAAATAAATAAATAAATAAATAAATTTTATATTTGTAAGCCACCCTGTATTGGCGGGGTAGAAATGTTGTAACTTACGGCCACAGTATGAGGATACTGGATGAATGGATTTTAACCATATGTTTTATATTTTTACTAGCTGTGCCCTGCCACGCGTTGCTGTGGCCAATTGGAGTTGCACTGAATAGCCTTTGTGCTACTAAGCCTGGGCAGTTTCTATATAGGGGCCTCCTTGCTTGGGCTGGTTGAATAGGATGGAGTGGCCTGATGGCTTACAAACCTGAGGGTATATTCTGGTTGGGGTGGTTGAACAGGAGTGAATAGTCTTGCTGCTCAGAAGCCTGGCCGCTTTCTACCTTGTGGAATTGCTTGTTGGCGGACAGGTCGAATAGCAATGAATAGTCTGAGTGCAGGAAGAATGAATGTTGGAATTAGTTACCTCAATTAGCATTGAATGGCCTTGCAGGTTCAAGGCCTGGGTGTTTCCTGATTGAAGGAATTCTTTGTTGGGAGGTGTTAGCTGGGTCTGATTGTTTTCTGTCTGGAATTCTCCTGTCTTGTGAGTGTTGATTTATTGTCCTGATTTTAGAGATTATATTGTTTTCTTATTAGAGCGGTTTTGGGGGTTTTGCGTGTCCCGGCTCCGTTTTGGGGGTTCGGTTGTGTTGTATGAACCTTGAGGCAAGGCTTTTGTGCATAGTTGTGTTGTTATAGTCACGGCGCAAATAATTTGACCTGTGTGTATGTATGTGTGTGTGTGTGTGTGTATATATATATATGTGTGTGTGTGTGTGTGTGTGTGTGATAAAATAATATATTAAAATAATATAATAATCTAATCTATATATATAAAAGGGTGATGGAATAATATAATAATATATTAAAGTAGTGTGAGGGCAATTGGAAAAATATAATATTAATTTTCTAATTAAGATGAAAATTAAAGATTCTAATTTACCTTGGTTCAGAAGATGCTGAAAAGCTGTGTTCTGTATATTTCCACAAGGAACATAGCTATTGATTTCTCCCTTTGGCACAGTAGAATGTTTACTTTGTTTGTTGATTCTGCTTCTGTTTACAGAAGAACCTAGGTCAAACTGGCAGGGTATGATGAACTAGATGAGTCAATATATCGATCGGGATGTGTAAATACATCTCAGGACATTTAATTGATGCAGTGTTAGAGCGCCATCTTACGGAAACTACGTGTAAATAGCAGGCATTTTAGAAGACCTTATTTTGAATTATATTTTTCAGTTTTACTTAGAAAAATATATTACATTTAACATTAGGAAAACAATCAAGAACAGACACTAAGGAAGATCAGCTTAGTATTCATTGATTGATTATAGCTTTAGTAAGAATACATATATATATTCAAAGAATATATAAAAGATAGGAAAAAGAAAACAATAAATAAATGAGATTAATAGTTCTTATAAGATGAAACCTATATTTTAAAAGAGTTTGCTTTAAGATCTGCTTTTAAAATTCAGTAATATAATAATCATTTAAAAGAGTTTAAAAATCAAATGGTAAGAAATAGAACATTTGATCTTTGGAATCACCTGATGTCTGAATTACATAAAAGTATAATCAGGAGATGTAGATACGTCAGCAAATGTTGCATCCCCCTGACCTGGAACATGACCTAAAATTAGAAGGTCGAGGGCAACTGTACACGTGAACACCTGTTTTTCACCTGTTTAATAATTATATCAGGGAAATTTCCAAATGTTGTATCTTCTGCGCATATGTAGAAAACTGATTTTGTCAGCACAAATTGTACTATATATACTGGTGTAATTGAACATAGCTTTTGTGACAGTCCTTTGATCACTGATCACCCTCTTTTGCAAAAAAGTAAAGACCTGGAAATCGATCTGCTGTCTCCGCCTCTTCCTTTCCCAACTGCACTCGAATGGACGGGTAACGTATGCTGCAACATTCTTGGGGGCTCGTTTCGGGATCCGAGTCAGTGGGAAAGGAATAAAGGCGAAGCCTCTTGGGGGCTTGATTGCCTTCACTCGGGGGGCTAGGCAAGACGTTGATCAGAAGGGACGAGAAGGGTACCCACAAAGAGAACCGGCCCGGCTGATCCTCGCCTTTCCTGCCTCCGGACTGATGTGCATTGAGAACCAGCAGCTTCGATTCCACAGGCACCAAGGGAAAAGGCTGGCCTTCAGGATCAGGCAAGTATATGGGGAACATTTCACTTTAAGATAGCTGCAGACATCCAGTGAAACCCCGAGTGACGTTTCGCTTGAGGCGATCCGCACTCATAGGTAGGAAGGACACACTTTCAGGGTGGGAAGTGTAAAGTGGTGTTATTTTATTGTTTTTGTTTGTACCTTCATTGGTTTTTGTTCTTCTGCGTCTCTATTTGTTTCTCTGTCCCTGTGTGTTTTTCCTGCTGCTTTTGTGCTTCAATAACCCTATTTGTGTGCACGCTTCTGTGTTGCTGATTGTTTTATTGTATTTGTAGATAGACAAGATAGAAAAATAGAACATGGGTGGGTCATCAAGTAAGGAGTCTCTGACTCCCCTTGAGTGTATGGTACAGAATTTTTCAAAGTTTAGGAAGTTGACTCAGACACCAGGATGTAATAGTCCCCAAAAATTGAGGAGTCATTGTGAGATTGATTGGGTACGTTTTAATATTGGATGGCCTAGTGAAGGTAGTTATGATTTAAAAGATATTAGAGCAGTCTTAAAAATAGTGGCTGTGGCTCACCCTGACCAATTTCCCTATGCTTCAGCATGGGACACTGCTGTAACCACACAGCCTTCATGGCTAAAGAAATGTCAGAATAAAGAATGTACTGTTTTAGTACTGTACTGGGCTGCAGGAACATTTCCTTTGACAAATCCAAACTGGGATCCAAATAAAGAAAGAGACAAGGACTATTTAATTAGATATAGAGAATTTTTAGTAGAAGCTTTGAAAAAAGGACCTCCAAAGATAATTGACCTTAAGAAGATACAGGAAGTCATACAAAAGAAAGAAGAAAGCCCAGGCGCCTACTTAGAAAGATTGTTAGAAGCCTATCGAAAATATAGTCCCCATGACCCTGAATCAAAAGATGGGTCAGCTTTATTGAATACCTCATTTGTTACTCAATCTGCCCCAGATATTCGTAAAAAGTTACAAAAGCAGGATGGATTTTCAGGAATGAATTTATCTCAATTAATTGATATAGCCACCAAAGTATTCATACATAGGGATGAAGCAGAAAAGAAAGAAAGGAAGAAAACCAGAGAAGAGGATCATAAATTTTTTTTGAACATGTTAGATGAAAGGGATAAGAGGAAGGAATTTGGAAGTGGAAGTAGAGGGAGAGGAGGAATGTGGCAGAAAGAAAGAGGAAGAGGAAGAGGGGTGCCCCTGGGGAAGAACCAATGTGCCATTTGCCGTCAGGAAGGTCATTGGAAGAATGAGTGTCCCTCCGCGCAAGGAGCGGTAGGAATACAGAGGGGAGTACCACCGCAGAGAGGACAATGGAGAGGAAGAGGCCGGGGAGGAGGCCATCGGGGAGGATATACCAATCCAGCTCCTGTGGCTAGATATGGAGGAAACTTGGAAGAGGAATTTGTTGGTTTGGCTGGACTAGGAGAAGATTGGACAGAATAGGACAGACCGGCCCCCTTATGCCTAGGCCCGGGGGAGCCACTGGTCAAAATGAAAGTTGAGGGCCAGGAAATGACTTTTTTAGTAGATGTGTGTGTGTGTGTGTGTGATAAAATAATATATTAAAATAATATAATAATCTAATCTATATATATAAAAGGGTGATGGAATAATATAATAATATATTAAAGTAGTATAATCATATACTATTAGAATAATATAATAATATATTAGAATAATAATAATATGTAATAATAAAATAATATATTAAAATAATCTAATATAATAATATACAATATAAAATTAAATATGATAATAATATATCAAAGTAATATAATAATATACTATTAGAATAATATAATCATAAATATTAGAATAATAATATGTAATAGCAAAATAATATATTAAAATAATATAATTACAGTAAACTCTCACTTATCCAAGCCTTGCTTATCCAAGCTTCTGGATTATCCAAGCCATTTTTGTAGTCAATGTTATCGTGATATTTTGGAGCTAAACGTGATATCGTGATATCGTGATATTTTGGAGCTAAATTCATAAATATAATAATTAAAACATAACATTAATGCGTATTGAACAACTTTTTCCGTCAAATGTGTTGTATAACATGATGTTTTGATGCTTAATTTGTAAAATCATAAGCTAATTTGATATTTAATAGGCTTTTCCTTAATCCCTCCTTATTATCCAAGATATTCGCTAATCCAAGCTTTTGCCGGCCCGTTTATCTTGGATAAGTGAGACTCTACTGTATCTCCAATAATATAAAATTAAATATTATGATAATAATATATTAAAGTGATATAATCGTATACTATTAGAATAATATAATAATATAATATTAGAATAATCATATTATGTAATAATAAAATAATATATTAAAATAATCTAATATAAGAATATACAATATAAAATTAAATATTATGATAATAATATATCAAAGTAATATAATCGTATACTATTAGAATAATATAATCATAAATATTAGAATAATAGTAATATGTAATAACACCCAGCTATTATACTATTAGGATCACTGTATTCCTTGCAGACCTGTAATATTATATATCATATGCAATTATTATTATTATTATTATTATTATTATTATTATTATTATTATTATTATTATTATGTTCCTACCAACGTGCTGCTTCCTCCATCCGCTGCAACTGGGGCGCCGAGGAGGCTGATGCAACCCCGGCCGGGCGTCGCTTGCTCCCTACTTGGCACTCTATGCTGGGCGCTACTGGGGCGGGCTCGGCGCTGAAGCCACGGCGGTTGGGGCCCAGCAGCTGGTTCGCTCTGGCTGCGGGGCGAAGGCCGAGCAGCAGCCGCAGCGACGGAACCGTGTCACGGGCCCGGCGCGCGCCTATGACCCGACACGCCTCCCGCCAGCAAGCTCTGCCCGGCCCCGGGCATGCAGGCACCCAAGGAGACAGACAGACATCTTGAGCAAGGGCAAGGCTCCACAATAACGCCCACTATTCCTCACCACTTGTAATAATAATAATAATAATAATAATAATAATAATAATAATAATAATAATAATTTTTATTTGGGTGATATATATATATATATATATATATATGTGTGTGTGTGTGTGTGTGTGTGTGTGTGTGTGTGTGTGTGTGATGAAAAAAAACCTTGGGGCCTCGCGGGCCTCTTCGGCTGGCGTCACAGGCCCCGCCGCGTGGAAGCCCCTCCTCCAACCAGCATGGGGCCTTCCAGCCAAGTTGACGGCTGGGTTTTTAAGGCCCCGTGGAGGTTCTTTTTTTTGTATCAACCTAGAGGCATGGATGATGGGTTGTGTTGTCAAATTTCGAGGTTGGGGGGCCTTTACTTTTGTTGTTTTGCTCGGTGCCGCGATTCCATCACCCTTTTATATATATAGATATTGTTCTAATGTGTTGTAATTGGATTTTATTCATTGCTATGTTTTAACTATGTGTAAGCATCAAATTGTTGCCAATTGTGTACGCCGCCCTGAGTTCCTTCGGGTGAGAAGCGCGGGATATAAATGTTGTAAATAAATAAATAAATAAAATTTTGCTTTACAGTCCTAGAGAAGGGATGACTTTTAAAAAAAGTTATTATCAGAACAACGTCTGGATAAAAATGAAGTAAGCAAATAAATAAATAAATAATTTTATTTTCTCCTCTGCTGTTGTTTGTTTCTTGAACGTTAAAAGTGTCCTGTTATTTTCTGGAGCTTTGTAACTCTAGGTGTCGCTGGATGTGGTCATCTAGAATTGTGGTCCAAAACAGCAACGTTTTTTTCTAATAAAAAGTGTTACAGATTACCAAACTGATATGACCTGACATCCAAACGCGAACAATGCCTTTTTCAAATAACCCAGGCATTGCTAGGTCCCCAAGCTAGTCTATATCTATATCTTATCTATCTTCTATAGACATAAAAAAGTGAAAATCTGTATGTGTTTACACAGAAAGCCTCCCGCCTCCACAAACAGCTCTAGTTCCAAGTGCTGAGAAGCCTCCAAAGGCACTCCCTCGACTGACATTGTAAGTTATAGTAAGTGCCATGAACATGTAGGCCAAACCCTGCCAAAGTCCTCCCCAAACACTACAGCCCACCAGCCAACGATTTGGGGACTATTTCATCCTAGACTTTATGTGTTTCCTGCACCACAGGCAGGCATCCCAGGGTTCCTCTCTCTTTCCTCTGCTGTTGAATTTGCATGACTCCGCCCACTGCCTCTACCTTAACCCTTTCCTATTCTTTTCAACTCTGCATAGCAAACAGACCACAACTGAGCAGGAACTAAACACTGGAGGAGTTTGGGGGAGTGGTGGAAGTTGTAGTTCACCCTGCCTAGAGTCAGAGCACCGTGACCCCCACTGACAATGGACCTGGACCACCTTTGACACACCAAACACCCGTGGCCGACAGAACATACTGGAGGGATCTAGGGGAAATTCACCTTGATTTATGACCATTGTAGGTACTGGGATGTATAGTTCACCTGCAATCAAAGAGCACTCTAGGCCCCACCAGTGATGGACCTGGAACTAACTTGGTACACAGAACCCCCATGACCAACAAAACATGCTGGAGGTCTTTGGAGGGATTTATAGGAGTTGTAGTTCACCTACATCCAGAGCGCACTCTGAACCCAAACACTGATGGATCTGGACCAAACTTGCCATGCATACCTGATATGCCCACATTAGAATACTGGTGGGGTTTGAGGGGAATTGGCCTGGACATTTTGGAGTTGTACGTAAAGGGATTTATAGTTCACCTGCAATCAATGAGTACTCTGAACTCCACGGAGGATGGATTTGAACCAAACTTGACACACAGAGCCCCCATGACCAGCAAGAAATCCTTGAGGTCTTTGGGGAAATTTCACCTTGATTTGAGGGAGTTGTAGTTCACCTACATCCAGAGCACAATATTTATTTATTTATTTATTTATTTATTTACAGCATTTATATTCCGCCCTTCTCACCCCGAGGGGACTCAGGGCGGATCACATTACACATATAGGCAAACATTCAATGCCTTTTAACATAGAACAAAGACAAGACAAACATAGGCTCTGAGCGGGCCTCGAACTCATGACCTCCTGGTCAGAGTGATTCATTGCAGTGATTCATTGCAGCTGCTCTCCAGCCTGCGCCACAGCCAAACAATGATTGATCTGGACCAAACTTGACATGCATACCCGATATGCCCAAATTTGAATACCCGTGAGTTTTGAGGGGAATTGGCCTGGACATTTTGGAGTTGTAGGTACTAGGATTTATAGTTACCTGCAATGAGTGAGCACTCTGAACTCCACTGAGGGTGGACTTGAACCAAACTTGGAACACAGAGCCCCTATGACCAGCAAGAAATCCTGGAGGTTTTCGGGGAAAATTCACCTTGATTTGAGGGAGTTGTAGTTCACCTACATCCAGAGAGCACTGTGAACCCAAACACCAATGGATCAGGACCACACTTGGCACACATACCTGATATGCCGAAGTTTGATTCCTGGAAGGGTTTGGGGGGAACTGACCTTCCTTTCTGAGAGTTGTAGTTCACCCACAACCAGAGAAACTGACCTCCACTGATGATGGACCGGGTCCAAACCTGGCACGCAGAACCCCCATGACCACTGGAGGGGTTGGAGGGGACGGACTCACCATGGTGGGAGTTGTAGTTTACCCTTCAGCCACACTGAACCCCACCCATGATGCATCCAGAGCAAACTTGCCCAACATCACAAACATCACAAAGTTTCTGGAGGTTAACCTGGCATGATGTGAGTTGTAGTTCACCTACGACCGTATGCATTTTGTACAATGAAAACATTGATTTCTTCAAATAACCCAGGCAGCGCCAGGTACCCAAGCTAGTATGACATAAAAGATATTTTTAAACTCGGAATCATTCAAGGCTGAAGTTTCTAAGGAGGAGGAGGAGGAGCAAAAGGTTCAACTACAGTAGAGTCTCACTTATCCAAGCTAAACGGGCCAGCAGAAGCTTGGATTAGCGAATATCTTGGATAATAAGGAAGGATTAAGGAAAAGCCTATTACACATCAAATTAGGTTATGATTTTACAAATTAAGCACGAAAACATCATGTTATACAACAAATTTGACAGAAAAAGTAGTTCAGTACGCAGTCATGTTATGTAGTAATTACTGTATTTACGAATTTAGCACCAAAATATCACGATATATTGACTACAAAAATGGCTTGGATAATCCAGAAGCTTGGATAAGCGAGGCTTGGATAAGTGAGACTCTACTGTACATAGGATCCTGGGGTCCCATATGGAAAGCGTTACAGAATGGGCTCTTAAGGTCATGTGGTGCTGTTTGGGATATTTTCTATTTAAAGGAGTTGGATGCAGTTTTTAAACACAGATTTTGAATATATTTAACTTTAATGTTTTCATTTGCACACTTGATTATTATTATCATTATTATTATTATTATTATTATTATTGACATGTCACTTTTTTCTTCTCTTAAACGAGACTTAGGCTGGCAAGCTAGAAACAACACATATTGTAATGGGTTGTCATTTAATCCTATATTTTATAACCTTCTATTTAATTGCTCTTAAATCTTATTTTATTCTGATTTTAGTGCTGCTGGATTGTTTTAACTGACAGCTAGTTAGCTGCTTGAGTCCTATTCATGGGGGGGGGGGGGAAGAGATCAATCAATAAAACAATCATCACAACCATCATTATTTGCAAGGGCTGGAGCCATTTGCTGCTTTTCCCGCTCTGTATAGTTTGGAGAAGGAGCACCATTTAGGCTGGATGTACAGCGCCCTACAATGCAGTCTGAGTTTTTATTATGTGGCCCGAATAGACCAGTTAGGAATTGTGGAAGTTGAAGTCCAAAACACTTGGAGGGAGGGCCACAGATGGCTCAGACCTGATCTAACCCCAGAGTCTGGCCACAATCTGCTGTCTTCCAGGAGGACTTTCCCCCAGGAATTTACAATTTCTCATTTACCCCCTTTTCTTTCCGGGAAGTGAATAACAAACAGCGCGACTGTGTTGTCGAAGGCTTTCATGGCCGGGTAGTCATGATTTTTCCAGACTGCATCCGGCCATGATCCAGAAGCATTCTCTCCTGACATTTTGCCCACATCTATGGCAGGCATTGTCAGAGGTTGTGAGGTCTGTTGGAAATTAGGCAAGGGAGGTTTATATATCTGTGGAAGAAAGAACTCTTGTCTGTAGGAGGCCAGTCTGAATGTTGTAATTAATCACCTTGATTAGCATTAAATGTCCTTGCAAGCTTCATGTCCTGGCTTTGTCCTGCCTGGGGGAATCCTTCGATCAGAGGCGTTAGCTGCCCCTGATTGATTCCTGTCTGCAATTCCTCTATTTACAGAGTGTTGTTCCTTATTTACTGTCCTGATTCTAGAATTTTTTAATACCGGTAGCCAGATTTTGTTCATTTCTATGGTTTCCTCCTTTCTGTTGACATTGTCCACATGCTTCTTTCATGTGGATTTCAGTGGCTTCTCATGATGGTTGTTAGCGCAGTCTAGCATTCCTGTGTTCTCAAATCATATACTGTGTCCAGGTTGGTTCATACATGGCCAGACAGCCCAGAAAACACACAATGACCCCATGTTGTCAAAGGCTGTCGTGGCCGGGATCACAGGGTTGTTGCGTGTTTTCCGGGCTGTCTGGCCATGTTCCAGAAGCATTCTCTCCTGATGTTTCACCCACATCTATGTCAGAGGTTGTGAGGTCTGTTGGAAAAAACTCAGCAAGGAAGGTTTTATAGGTCTGTGGAAGGTCCAGGGTGGGGGAAAGAACTCTCATAGAATCCTAGAAGAGTAGAGTTGGAAGAGACCTCCTGGGCCATCCAGTCCAACCCCCTGCCGAGGAGCGGGTCTCTTGTGTGTTGGAGGCCAGTGTGCAACCAGTGCAACTCTTTGCCAGTGGCGTGCTCTAGCTGGCCATGGCCTCTCCCTTGCAGATCGAGTAACAAATACCTTGATACTGTTTCCCTGTTTCAACTTTCGTTTTCCCCAACTTTGCTCAGCCTGCCCCTGGCCCTCCCCCTAGCACCTGGCGACGTCACCGAATCTCTTTTTTGCGATTGGAGGAGTGGCCCCCTTTCGACCAATCCTGGTTCTTCACTCTTCGTGCGAGGCTGGGCAGCGAAGGAAGAGAGGAACGGGCTTGGCTCGCTCTGGAGTTTGGCTTGAAGGAAAGTAGAAAGAAGGGCTTGGGGGGCGGGGGGGGGCATGGGCCTGAGATGGGCTCACTCTTCCTCCTGGGATTCATTGTCCTCCTGGCAGGAAGCTGCTCCGGTGAGTAGAACTTCTTTTTGGGGGGGGGGGGGGCTTCTTCGCTGTGGTTTTATAATATAACTAGCTTGGGTGCCCGGCGTTGCCCGGGTTATGTGAAAAAGTCAGTGTTTTAATTGTACAAAATGCATAAGGTGGTGGGCGAACTACAACTCACATCATGGCAGGTGAACCCCCAGAAACTCCATCCGGACTTCAAGTTTGTGATGTTGGGCAAGTTTGCTCTGGATGCATCATGGGTGGGGTTCAGTGTGGCTGAAGGGTAAACTACAACTCCCACCATGGTGAGTCCGTCCCCTCCAACCCCTCCAGTGGTCATGGGGGTTCTGCGTGCCAAGTTTGGACCCGGTCCATCATCAGTGGAGGTCACAGTTTCTCTGGTTGTGGGTGAACTACAACTCCCAGAAAGGAAGGTCAGTTCCCCCCAAACCCCTCCAGGAATCACATTTCGGCATATCGGTTATGTGGTCCAGATCCATCAGTGTTTGGGTTCACAGTGTTGTCTGGATGTAGGTGAACCACAACTCTCCCAAATCAAGGTGAATTTTCTCCAAAGACCTCCAGTATTTCTTGCTGGTCATGGGGGCTGTGTGTGTCAAGCTTGGTTGAAGTCCATCCTCAGTGGAGTTCAGAGTGCTCACTCATTGCAGGTGAACTATACATCCCATTACAGTGTTCCCTCACTTATTGCCAGAGTTAGGTTCCAGGACCACCCACAATAAGTGAAAATCCATGAAGTAGGCTCACTAGATTTATTTTAATATTTATACATTATTTTAGTTGGTTCACACAATTTTAAGTCTTTATCAACCAATCGTGTGTTGGGAAATCACCTCCTTCTCCTCCCGTTGCCACTTGGGCTCCTTTTCTCTCCCTTCGGCTTCTCCTTCCTCCCTTCCTTAGGATGTAAATTGTAAATTTTATGATTCATAATAGTCTTTTAGAGTTTATTGAAAAACTGCGAAACAGCGAATCCGCAACAAGTGAACCGCAAAGTAATGAGGGAACACTGTACCCACAACTCCAAAATATCCAGGCCAATTCCTCTCAAAACCCACCAGTATTCAAATTTGGGCATATCGGGTATGCATGTCAAGTTTGGTCCAGATTCATCATTGTTTGAGTTTGTAGTGCACTCTGGATCTAGGTGAACTACAACTCCTATAAATCCCTCCAAAGACCTCCAGTATGTTTTGTTGGTCATGGGGTTTCTGCGTGCCAAGTTAGTTCCAGGTCCATCGCTGGTGGGGCCTAGAGTGCTCTTTGATTGCAGGTGAACTATACATCCCAGTACCTACAACGGTTATAAATCAAGGTGAATTTCCCCTAAATCCCTCCAGTATGTTCTGTCAGCCATGAGGGTTCTATGTGTCAAATGTGGCCCAGGTCCATTGTCAGTGGGAGTCACAGTGCTCTTGATGCAGGGTGAACTACAACTTCTATCATGTGGAGTTGCTTCCCCAGAGATTCTTGTATGATACTGATTTTCTAGATCTGGCGCAGTCTGGCTTTGGGCCGGGGTATGGTACCGAGACAGCCTTGGTCGCCTTAGTGGATGATCTTTGCCGGGAACTGGACAGGGGGAGGGTGTCCCTGCTGGTTCTGCTGGACCTCTTAGGGGCCTTTAATACCGTTGACCACGGTATCCTTCTGGGACGCCTCACGGGAATGGGTCTTGTAGGTATTGTTCTGCAGTGGCTCCACTCAGCATCTAATAATAATAATAATAATAATAATAATAATAATAATAATAATAATAATAATTTGATGCTTTGATTGAAGTCAAAAATCAGAAACTCCTCAAAGCACAGCAGACAAAAAACCAGTACAAGAAAGCCATACTACAAACTAGAGCTGACAGCTGGCAAAACAAAACATTGCATGGAAAGTTCCTTGACAAAATTGAAGGAAAAGCTGATAAGAAGAAGACCTGGCTATGGCTCACGAATGGGACACTGAAGAAGGAGACAGAAGGCCTGATCCTTGCAGCCCAGGAGCAAGACATCAGAACAAAGGCAATTCAGGCCAAGATCGAAAAATCAGCTGATGACCCAAAATGCAGACTGTGCAAGGAAACCGATGAAACCATGGATCATCTCCTCAGCTGCTGTAAGAAAATTGCACAGACAGACTACAAACAGAGGCACAACTATTTGGCCAAAATGATTCATTGGAACTTATACCTCAAGTACCACCTGCCAGCAGCAAAGAACTGGTGGGATCACAAACCTGCAAAAGTATTGGAAAATGAGCACGCAAAAATACTGTGGGACATCCGAATCCAGACTGACAAAGTTCTGGAACACAACACACCAGACATCACAGTTGTGGAAAAGGAAAGGGTTTGAATCATTGATGTCGCCATCCCAGGTGACAGTCGCATTGATGAAAAACAACAGGAAAAACTCAGCCGCTATCAGGACCTCAAGATTGAACTTCAAAGACTCTGGCAGAAACCAGTGCAGGTGGTCCCGGTGGTGATGGGCACATTGGGTGCCGTGCCAAAAGATCTCAGCCAGCATTTGGAAACAATAGACATTGACAAAATTATGATCTGCCAGCTGCAAAAGGCCACCCTGCTGGGATTTGCATCATCCGAAAATACATCACACAGTCCTAGATGCTTGGGAAGTGTTCTACTTGTGATTTTGTGATATGAAATCCAGCATATCTATCTTGTTTGCTGTGTCATAATAAAATAATAATAATAATAGTTCATTTGTATGACCAGTCATATGACCATTTCAAAGTGCAACATAAATAAAAACAAGGCAAAAAGGATGGGCTCCACTCATTCCTGGAGGGGCGTTCCCAGATGGTGTCATTGGGGGACACCTGCTCGGCCCCACAACCATTGACTTATGGGGTCCCGCAGGAGTCGGTATTGTCCCCCTTGTTGTTTAACATCTACATGAAGCCACTGGGAGAGATCATCTGGAGTTTCGGGGTGCGGTGTCATCTGTACGCAGATGATGTCCAGCTCTGTCACTCCTTCCCACCTGTCACTAAGGAGGCTGTTCAGGTCCTGAACCGGTGCTTGGCCGCTGTATCGGACTGGATGAGGGCCAACAAAATGAAATTGAATCCAGACAAGACAGAGGTCCTCCTGGTCAGTCGTAGGGCCAAACAGGGCATAGGGTTACTGCCTGTGTTGGATGGGGTCACACTCCGCCTGAAGACACAGGTTCGCAGTCTGGGGGTGATTCCTAGACTCATCGTTGAGCCTGGATCCCCATGTCTTAGCGGTGGCCAGGGGAGCCTTCGCATAGCTAAAACATGAGCTCCAGCTGCACCCGTACCTTCAGAAGCTGGACTTGGCCACGGTGGTCCACGCTCTTGTTACATCCCGTCTAGAATAATGCAACACACTCTACGTGAGGCTGCCTTTGAAGATGGCCCAGAAGACTTGTGCCAGACAGGACAGGCGTACTCAGCAGTTGAGAAAGACAAGGCCAGGGCTGATGTTCTTATTACTTGTGGGTCTGCTCCCCATGCGCTGCCAGTCAGTTTCCGCAGGATGTTGTTACGTGCAGCTACTTTGTGCTTAGTGTTCATGCAGTGTTTCCTATATGTTAGTGTTTGATGTAAGGCAACATCAAGGTATTTAGGGTGGAAACAGTGTCTGAGCTTTTGGCCCTCCCAAGTAATTTTCAGTTTCCTGTTGGCTTCACGGTTACGTAGGTGGAAAGTACACACTTGTGTCTTGGAAGGGTTGGGCTTCAGGTGGTTCTCTTTGCAGTAGCTGGAGAGATCTTTCAAGGCATTTCTGAGTTGGTTTTCAACTGTTTCAAAAAAAAAAAAAAAGGAGGCTGAAGCAGCTTCTTGAGATTGTAAACAACACAGCCGGACAGCATCAGTAAGATTGTAAACAACACAAATATAGTGTGGGAGACAGCCAGCAAACACAGCAACATCCTGTCTTGTGTATTCCTTGCAACAGTCAGAGGAAGTCTTCAAGGGCACAACAGGTGCATGTTGCAATAGCTGTGAAGGGGGACAAAAAGACCACCAATCATGTGTAACACACGGAGCCATGGTAGTGCAGTGGGTTAAACCCTTGTGCCGGCTGGACGGTTGACCTGAAGGTTGGGTTGCTGACCTGAAAGTTGCCGATTTGAATCCGCAAGATAGGATGAGACCCTGTCTATCAGCTCTAGCTTGCGGGGACATGAGATAAACTTCCCAGCAGGATGGTAACAAATCCGGGCTGTTGTGGTAATCTCTGAGCGGTTAGACTCAATTTAACCCTCTCTGGGGGAGATTTCACCAAAATGCAGCAGAGTAGCAAAAGCAAAAGCTTTCAAATGCAACAGTTACTTACACGGGGCAAGCAAAGAGAAGCCTTTGTCTATTTAGGATTGCAGTGGACTGGAGAGTCTCAGTAAAAGTTCAAAAAACATTTATTCAGGTAAAAAGAACTCCATTGTAGATAGAAAGGCTTGGGAGCTGTCTAGTCTACTCTAGACTGGTTTCTAAGGAAAAATAAGAAAGGAAAAATAACAAACATCTAAACAGTTACATCTTGCCAGGAGAGACAGCAAGATACTGCTTGTCAGCTAGAAGAACAAAGGGAGAAGAGTGAACCAAAATGGTTCCAACCGCATGGTCCAGTTTATTGGGACCATAAAAGACATTCTGACCAATGAGAAGTTAGTGTCCCTGGAGATTCACATTTCTACTAACTTCAAAGTTAGGGATGTGACGTAAACAGGATAGAGTGAAACACAGTAAAGCCTATCTAGGCATGCTTTGGAAACAGGGAAAGGATTCCCTCAATCTAACTATATCATCTATCTGACTACATTTAGACTTGAGTAGTCCAGGGTGATTCCCAACACGGGCATCCCCTGGGCAACGTGTCTGCAGATGTCTAAGTCTTTCATACCAGGAGCGACTTGCAGTATGTTCTCAAGTCGCTTCTGACACAATTAAAAATATGTAATAGGATTTTTGATTCCTGGGTTATAAATGTCATTTCCTAATTGGTGCTATCATAAAAAACATAGCAAAAGTTTATTAAACTGTTAAAGGTACATCTTGCAGCACATTTTTGCTATAGTCTTTCAATGAATATCTCAGAGTCCTTCCAGAAAGCTTCCTAATGTGGGACAAACAAGTGGGTTTTAAAAATGTGGTACCTGAAAGCAAGTGCAAACACGGAGGTGTCAGTCCAGGCAAATAGACCCCCCAGCATCCCGACAGGTTTGGTTGTAGTTTAGAAATCTGCAAGATGGAGATAGGACATCTGCTGGAACTTTTCTTTAATTTTTATTTATTGGCACTCCGAGATGTGCTGGACCTCATATGCACTGCTGTGGATATGTAAATGAGTACACAAATGGATTTCTTGTCATTATCTCTCCTCACCCTCCTGCTGCCTTTACTTTTCCCCTCCTGAACCGCGTTTCCCTTTGGATTCACTTGCCTGCCATGATGGTGCCCACTGTGTAAATTCAAGCTCTGTTTAATTTCATAAACATCAGAACAAAGGAATGCTTGCAGAGAGTTCTCATGGGGATTGCTTTCCAATTGTGCATCCATTTATCCACCTATGCTTCTGTGGTTCCTCATCAGTTGTTTCAGGATTTTAAAATGTGGATGTACGCTGGAGCAGTGCGCACCATCATATAGGAATATTGTCACATGTTTTCCTTGAGTGTAGGGATATGCAGTCATGTGAATATGTGCAAGTTTAGTCCAAAATCAGATTTTAAGCGCACCTTTTCAGCACTTGGTTTTCAGCCATTAATGCAATCCATTGCACTTTTTTTTTGCAAACATAAACTAGCCACACACACACACACACACACACACACACCACCCCCTTTGCCCCAATTTCTCTTGGATTTTAGGGCCTCTGTAGAGGGGACCTCATAGTGTCTCAACCATAGTTGTGGCAGTCTCAAAAAATAAGTTTCTGGAGTGTGTTGTCGAAGGCTTTCATGGCTGGGATCACAGGGTTGTTGTATGTATTCCGGGCTGTATGGCCTCACAACCTCTGAGGATGCCTGCCATAGATGTGGGCAAAACGTCAGGAGAGAATACTTCTGGAACATGGCCATACATACAACAACCCACTTTCTGGAGTATAACAACTACTTTCAAAGTATGTATCGCACAATTAAACAGGAAACAATACTTTCAAACCAGGAACAGAAATTATGGTATCCATGCCATTGAATTACAACTCTTTCTTTGAAGACTGTGTTGATTGTTGTGCACCAATCCCAAATACAGGCATCTTCCAAGCAAACCAAAACCAACAAATGTCCCATGACAACCAGTGAGTCACAACGGGGTCAGGAATGTGAAATCTGGAAGCCCCTAGCTACAGACTGACCTATGGGTGGAAGATATGGATTCAGTCATTTCTAACCCACCACCAAGACCTTTCCTTTGGAAAATAGTCATTCTCAGCCACGAGTTATTGCGTATGATGATGATGACTAGTGGATTCAAATGATAAGAAAAGAGATTTAGAAAGTGCTTCTAGACTGGAATAGACAGCCTGATTATTATTATTATTGTTATTATAATTATTATTATTAAACTTTATTTACATCCTGCCCCGTCTCCCTGAAGGGACTTGGGGCGGCTTACAAAACAACAACAATGCAGACAAAACACATAAAATATACAGTAAAAATTAAACTAAATCAATAAAAGTAAAATCAATAAAAGTAAACATCAACAAAAATAAAAGTGAACCATACATATAAAATTTAACATCAAACACCCCAAATCAAAATAGAATAAAATAGTCTGATGGGTGCTGGCCTCTCTTCTGGTGGTTTTTACAGAGAGATTGGTTGGTCAGCTTTTGGGAGAGATATGGTTCTGTATCCCCGCATGACAGGGGATTACAGGATTTGCAGCTCTTTCCCAGTCTTTTCTATGACATTACAGTTAATTGTACAGGGTGGTTTAATTTTGCACTTTATTAGAATCACATTTTTGTAAAAGCAAGTACTAGAAGTGCTTTTTATAATAAGCCATTATTAGAAGCTGAAAGTGGTAATATAAAATGACAAAAAATGTAGGCCATTGCAGGGATTGTCTGCAGCAGGTAATGGAGTAATTAAAAATAGGTGTGCTTGTCTACAGCCCGGCATTATACTAACTTCAAGTTAAGCCATCTTGAGTCCCAATAGCAGCAGAAAGGGAGAAAAAACACAAAGCATGTTTTTTTTAAAAAAAAAAAAAGTCAATAATGCCTACCTTCTCGACTTTCTCTGTTTTTTCCAGGCTGTTCCTCCCATTCCATGCTCTATTTCGTCACCTCTGTCTCAGAGCCTGGGCAGCAGGTGCCTCAGTTTTCCTATGTGGGCTTCGTGAATGACCAGGAGTTTGTTTTCTATAATGCCAGCACAAAGAGGTATCTTCCTAAGGTTCCCTGGATAAGCCAGGTGGAGAAGGACGATCCTGATTACTGGGAACGGAACACGCTGTATGCTCAGGGCCATGAGCGGAGCTTCCGAGACCACCTGGCGACTTTGGCCAAGTACTACAATCAGAGCGGAGGTAAGTGGCGACAGATATTTCTTCTTCTCAGAAATAGATAATGGAAAGTATTATTATTATTGTTATTATTATATTTCTTACCTGTGGGGCCTCTCTCAGTCTCTCGGCAGCCATCAACTGCAAAAATAAATTATCCGCATAATAGCCACACCCCCTTGTTTCCTGCTCCAAAAGGGGGGGGGGTGACTATTGTGTGGTGAAATCTGGCGTGCTATCTGCCACTGTGGTGGCTATAGAAATAGTGTCTAGCCAGCATGCTTTCTTTAACTATCGAATATTGAAAGGGCAAAAAATGGTTCTGCAAATTTTCACAGATGGAAAGGGTTCCCTGCTTGAGTCAGCAGACATTTTCCTCCTTTTCAAGGATCTTATCTTGGGTCTGAAAGGAGATAATGACAGATCAGCCAACTCTGTAGCAGCCTCTGGGGTTGTAATCTGGCTTTGTTTGGCCTGGATGAACTTGGGAATTTTATTTATCGTGTCAGAAATGAATTGAGAATACAGTTCTGATGTATAAAAAACACCACAAACAGAGTTAGAAACTTGGCATTATACTAAATTCCTTTGATCAGGAGCTGGCCATTTTGAATGCCTCTGGTGTCGCTGTAAGAAGGTCCTCCATTGTGCATCTGGCAGGGCTCAGACCGCTTTGTAGTAAGTGGCCTGTGGTTTGCTCTTCTCCACACTCTCATGTTGTGGGCTCTGCTTTGTAGCCCAATTTCTTAAGATTGGGAATAGAGGTGAATGATGGGTTGGCAGAGAGCATTGGTAGTTCCTTGTCCAGTGGCCCCTGATGCCAGAATTAAACACTATATCACTAGTGCAGCATCTACTCAATTACTTGCTAAAACTGAAATGGTAGACAAAGGTTTGAGGTAATGAGACAAAGAGAGTTCCGATTGCTGTAGAAAAAGACATTTATTCTCAGTGGCCAGAGAGAATAAGCAATAGGAAGGACCTTCTCCTGTAATCAGGAAAGTGAAGGTACAGAACAAAGAAACACAGGTCCTTATATACCCTTTTTGCCTCCATCTACCTACGTCATATAGGCATTATCCATCACCAATTAGTGTCAAAAAAGTCTTACTTTGCACTTTACTAAAAGTTACTTTTGCATTTTCCTAAAATATAGGCTACTTTCAAGACCTCTGACCCTTCATTAGGTCTTATCTAAGGAATTCCTATCTAGGCTTTCAGGGATCCATTAATTGAGGAATTTACCCCTATCTTAGCTTTTTAGGGAGTCATTAGCACTCCTACATGACGCCAGTTCTTATCTTGACATCCCAAAAGCCTTAATTTGTCTTTTGTCCATTAGCATGGAGCTTTATCTATTCTTGTTGACACTTGACATATGTCTCTGGCGCTTAGGGTGAACTTTGGTCTCTGCTTATGGGGAGACAGTTATTGGCTAGGCAGAGTGTATTTTGAGCTATATGCACACATTCTGCTTGTGATTACATTTTCTATTCTCATTTCTATTATGATTACATAGTTACATAGTTTCCAATGCAAGTATTATATTTTTTCAATACACCTTCATCAAAACCACCAGTACTGTTAACTTCTATCTGCCTCCCAGTAGGTTGTATGGATTTCTAAGCACACCTGACATTCCTTTAGTTTTGAAAATTGAACTATTTTACTTTTCATTTTGACAAAGGTAAAAATTACCCTTAAAGCACTGTATACCACAATTGTTAAATCATACAACATATCAAAATATGAATGTTTATTTCTGTAGGATCAAAAATTGACATTAATTACTTAAAAGTGGAACATCCTTCTGAAATACTCAACGTTGTATTTAATTTATTTGAGTTTTACCATTTACGTCATTTGCCATTAGCATGTTCAACTATCTTGAAAATATTCACTTTTTTCAAGAGGTACCGGGAAATAAGCCCCATTGAATTTAGTCTTGGGGCTTGCTCATGCATAAATATGCATTGGGTGCTACTTTGAACTAAGCTTCAGAAAACGTATGTACCTTTTCAGAATTTAATGTTGCTTAAATGAATATCCAGGGATGAAGCAGAGCTCTTTGGAATGATTTTCTACTACACCACACCGATCGTTATTTGATCAATCAGAACAATTGCAATGAAGTAAATCTACTATATCCCCCCGCCCCCCGCCACACACACACACACACACACACACACACTTAGAACTGTTTTCTCAATGGTATTTTTCAGTGTGTTGTGTCATTTCTTCATGGAAATTAAGTCTTAGAAATTGTAAGTATTGAAACCTCTATTGGTGTGCTTAACTTTTGGAGATTTGACTAATTGTGGTTTTGATTAAAATAGTTGGTCTAGGTTTCCACTTTGGTGGAAGGTGATCAGAGAGTGACACTGGGGGACCTATGGGTTCCTGGAGAAATGTTCTCTCAGATAAAATAATAAACCCAACAACCATTTTTATTTGTGGTTTTCCAGCTTTCACATGAGGATCTTGCACCCCTAGCCCCAGGAAAAGGGGAAAGTTGATTATATATCTTCACACACATTGATTTATTATATTGAATTAACCTAAACTTTATGCATAGTAAAAATGGTTATGTTGTAACCATGTTGTAAATGGGAATGACAGGAGGGTAATCTGAGGAAGCCAGTGAGCAGGCTTCATTGTTTCAGGATTAATGCTGAACCTGATGTAAAAATCCCTCCTGGGCTTCTCTTATTGAGCTGAACTACTGGGGAGGGGGAGTGTTCTGGCACAGCAGCTGCCTCCTCTCTGGTATCTTCTGTTCTCTCCCTCATCTCCCCACCTTCTGTGTCTCTCTTTCAGGGCTTCACACTTTTCAGTGGATGTACGGCTGTGAGCTGAGGAACAATTGGAGCAAAAGAGGGTATTACCAGTATGCCTACGATGGGAGGGACTACATCAGCCTGGACAAGAAGACCCTCACCTGGACAGCAGCCGATGTCCCAGCCCAGAACACCAAGAGAAAGTGGGACGCTAACTTCAGAGACAACAAGTTCAAGAAGTTCTATCTGGAGGAGACCTGCATTAAGTGGCTGCAGAGATACCTGAACTATGGGAAAGAGACGCTTCTGAGGACAGGTGAAGGAGGGGGTCATGAAGAGCAGGGCTGCAGGATCATCACAGCCTGCTCATTCCCCACACTTTTGTGTTTTAATGTTGGGGAGACAGAGACTCCAGACAGGAAAGGGACAGGGGAGTTTGAAGTGCAGCACTTCAGGTCAAGGGAAAAGAGGAGGGAGACGCATCTTTGAGGAAGATCTTAGAAAATGTGAATATGCAGATCAGGAATCCTCAAACTCCAGCCTTCCAGCCATTTAGGACTCCAACTCTCAGAATTCCCAACCATTGAACAACTTGGCTAGGGCTTCTGCGAGTTGGAGGCCCAAATAGCTGGAGGGCCAGAGTCCCAGGGTTGCTGTGTGTCTTCCGGGCTGTATGGCCATGTTCCAGAAGTATTATCTCCTGACGTATATACCTCACAACCTCTGAGGATGCCTGCCATAGATGTGGGCAAAACATCAGGAGAGAATGCTTCTGGAACATGGCCATACAGCCCGGAAAACACAAAACAACCCTGTGATTCCAGCCATGAAAGCCTTCGACAACACAGTCAGAGTCCCATTTGGGAAGATTAAGTGGGGTATAAATAAACAACAACTACAACAATAATAATTTGAAGATGACTGATGCAGATGAAGATTGGATTTTTGTCAAGGACAGAACGCCACAAGGTCAAAGATAACAGAGTTTATTGGATTACAGAACTCAAAATGCCCATAAAATACAAGGGCCAGGCAGTATTAGCCTTTAAAAGCAAAAATGGGCAAGGAAAAACGTTCAAAAGATAAACCGGATTAAACCGAAGTTTAATCCGGGTAAAAACAAACAGCTTGCTTCAGCCTGGAGATAAACAAAACAAAAGCCGGGGAACAAAGTGTTCAAAAGAAAGCAACTAATTGGCAGCAGATTCCTCTCTGCTGCAAGCACTGTGCTTTGAGTAACTTGAGTCACTCCTCCACACAGCAGGCAAGATTTCCAATACACACAGATCAGCCGAGGATTGAAGCAGTAGAGTAGACCCAGTTCCTTTCCGTAGTTCAAGCCAGAAGCAGACGTTTGTAGTTTCACCAAGTCCGAGTAGGGGGAAGTCAAGCCGTGGTCAGTTCAGTCCAAAATCCAAAGCAGGAGATGGCGTCCGTCAAGAAGACGACGGAAGGTCAAAGCTAATGAGATTAAGCACAAGTTTGCACAAACAAAAGCCCACACAATTCCTCCCGCCGTCTGACCCCAAATTCCAAAACAACTTACGTATCAGCACACGAAAACACACCAGTCTTCAGGAAAGCGTCCCACACAGATCCCAAGCGTTCGTCCAGATTACCTTGCCCAACGCAATTTGCAATTGCTCCCAAGCCTCATTTTATGCCAGTTACAAATCCTCATCACTATCAGCTGCCCTCCTTAACCCGGGCGTTTCCTCATCACTTTCCTCATCAGAGCTGGAACACCTCTGACTACGCCCCACAGCATCCCCAGCTGTGGATCCCGTCCCATCCCTCCAGCTTGTCCATGGGTCTAATCCTGAAGGTCCCCATTCATCTTCCATCCCATCATTGCCAGTGGCACCCAATTCCTCCCTCACCCGAGTCCAATCCATCTCATCCTCCTCCGAGCTAACCAGCCCCTCCTCCATTCTCTCCGTAAACCCCTCAAAAGACTCTTCGTCAGATGGTGCTGCAAAGATATCTCGCAGTCTCTTTCTTTCTCGCTCCTCGAGAGTATCTGACTCTCGAGGAGTCTTACGCCCACGTCTGCCAGTAACAGAGCCATGAGGCTCAATCATAACAATTTTGTTCTATATTTTCTTTGCAGGACATGTGATCCTGTTTAGTATTTGTAAGCCTCCAGACATACAGTCTTCCTTCCCCTCCCATCCTGAGATAGTACACACCATTCAAGTGCAAAAAGGAGGAAAGGAGGAGGAAGAACGGGAATGTAGCAGCACCTAATTTAAGATCAATTGCTTTTTGATATTAGCATCTGCTTTCACCTGTGATACAGAACAATATTAAAGGCTTGGGTTATAGTGGGTATTTATGCATATGTGTTGACGCTAGAATGCCACTCTGCACTGCAGCTGAAGAAGTGGGTTTCCATCTATGAAAGCTCATTCTAAAATAAAAAGCAGTTAGTCTTAAAAGTTTTGTCCCATTCCTTTCTTTCTCCCACCTTGGTTTTGCTACAAGAGACTAAGACAATTACTTTTAAAATATTTTCTAAGTGATCAGAGTGGTCAAGCTTTCTTTGGGAGGGATAGGTCACACGGATAAGAATCCTTCTCCAGGAAGCCAAAACAAGAACATTTACCCTACCTGACATTAGGAAAGGTCCTATCCTAAATTTGATGTCATTCTTGCAGAGAAGCCAGAAGTGAAGGTGACACGCAAGGTGGACTATGATGGGATGGAGACCCTGATCTGCCGGGTGGGGGGCTTCTACCCCAAGGAGATTGACATCACCTGGACAAGGGATGGGGAGGTCTGGATGCAGGATACCTTCCATGGCCTGGTGTCCCCCAACTCGGATGGGACTTACTACACCTGGTGGAATGTCACGGTGGACCCCAAGGAGAAGGAACGCTACAAATGCCACGTGGAGCACGATGGGCTTCTGAACCCTGTGGACGTGGCCTGGGAGGAGCCTGGTGAGTCATTTGAGGGTGGGAGGGTTCTGGGAGGGACAAGAGGAGGGCAACCCCCTCCCCACCCAGAGGCACCATCAATAGCACTTTGCCATCTGTATTACTTTTGTATAGTTTCCATACCAATACAGGTCGAGTATCCCTAATCTGGAAATCTTAGAAACTCTAAATTTGTTTGTGCAGTTGGCTGAGATAGTGACACCATCATTTCCAAATGGTTCAATGCACACAAACTTTGTTTTCCAATCGAGTTCTGGTCCCAAGCATTTCTTTTAACCTGCCCTTTTTTAGCCAGTGGTCCGTAAATTAACATTCCCTGCCCTATGCAAGGATTGGCTGACATCTTTCAACGTCTCATCCTGAATGGCTGTGATAAGTTTGTAAATGTTTAAGTTACAGTGGTACTTTAGCTTACAAGTGACCCAACTTGTGAATTTTTTGAGTTATGAGCCGTCTCCTGTTTGTTTTATTAATTGAAGATGCGAGCCTTGATCTGATGTGAGCTAGCATAATAGCGCAAGAGCAGCCGCACGTCTTGCAAAGCTACCGCTCCCATGGTAGTTTTGCAAGATGGATCCATGGCTCAAAGGGATTCCTGTACTTCCCTTTTCTCTAAAGCATCTCAGCAAAGTGAACACACTCCCTAAAGCATCTCAGCAAAGCGAGTGCTGTGACAGAAACGGGGTTTGAAACTGTTTTATGTTGAGGAAAGGGAGTGTTCTTGAGCTATTGGATTTAACATCTAAATAAGACACAATCAATAAGGATAAAAGGAATGGAGTCCAGGAGGAGATTAAGTTCAGGAGATGCTGGCTGTTCTTTTGTCCCTCAGAAGAGACATGGAGGGTGGTGGTCCTTTCTCCTGCCACTGGGGCCCAGGTTTAATGGTAGGTCTGAACCTGGTTGCTCTTCTGTTATGCCCACTTTCAAGTCCTGTTCTGCAGACTTTGATGGGATTGTGCGGGCTGGTCTTTCACGCATACTTTAGCCTTGGACTGCCCTGTTCTTTCTACATCTATGAACTGTTCCATAAAGGTTTTGGTTTGGTGGTTTCCTTTGTAATTCTTTTGTTATTTTCTATTTAACCTTCAGACTCCAAGTTTGGGCTCATCATTGGGTGTATTGTAGGGGCTCTCCTCGCGATAGCTGCAATTGCTGGGCTTGCTGTTTATTTCCGTGAGTAAATTCTGAGTGCATTTCCTTGTGGGGAAGAGGCATTCTGTGGTTGTTGGGGATCATTTTCCTTTTGAGGACTCCCTATCTTTGAAGGGAAGGTTCAACTTTGCCTACATCTTGGAGGCATGGACTACTCCATTTGCCTTATCTTATCCCACATCATGAGCACAGGTCTCAGCCTGTTGGCAGGGAAGGCTTCCCATTTCGCTAATGTATTTGCTATAGAGTCTGAAAGGCCTCCGTCCCTGTGGAAGGAGGAAGAAGAGGGTGTGTGGTCTTCTTTATGAGAGAATGAAATGGTGTTGATCCCTGAGAGCCAGCTTTAACTCCCCAATTCTGTCTCTGCAGTAAAACGTCAAAGTGATCGCAGAATAACTTCAGGTGAGTGTTGCCTCCCCCATTGCATGTTTACTCCAGATGAGTGGGATGGGCATTGGATTGAGATGGATTAAATGGAGACATATGTCCAAGGCTGTTCCCAAAGCTGTGGAGAAGCCAACAGCACTGAACGTAGCTATCCAGCTCCCTCCATAGAAAAGAACCTAGGAAATATAAATGGTTTCCAACCAGTCTGTGCCCCTTGGATGTAGATCCCAAAGACAGATATTTGGCCCAGGGGTCAAGTGCAGAGTGAGCCAGGCTGAGGGAGGGAGCTGTACTTTTATGGGTGTAAATCTCTGATTATTTCTCTGCAGAAAAACATCAAGATGACTATAAAACAGACTCAGGTGAGTGTTGCTTTCCTGTTGCATCTTTACTCCAAATGACTGAGGTGGGAGTGGGAATGAGGTGGAGAGTAGGGTTTGGATCACTAACTAACACAACCCACACACATAGCTAAAGGGACATTGTTCAGACTTAAGAGAGAGACAGCCTTTCAAAAGACCATGAAAAAGGATGGGGATTCCATCACAGCCCTTTCCTGCCCAAAGAATTGACCACTTGTCTTTTCCCTCTTTTTTAGCAAGTGACCAAAAATTCAACATTTCCGAGGAAGGTAAGTGAATCCCAGCTCAAAGGGTAGAATGAATTACAAAAGAAAAGGACACAGAGAGAACAGTTTGGGCAGGGAGGCAGGGTGGTTCGCAGCCCTGGAAAATGCCTGTATCTTTCTGCCCTCCTCCCTACTTAATAACTGGATTTTGAGTAGAAGAATTGTAAAATATTTAGTTGACGAGCAAAGACAATGTTGATATAAATGTGTAAGAATGTTGAAAAGGAACCCCAAGGGCATCCTCACATTTGATGCCAATAGTGATGGGCCAGAAGGTGGTTCACCTTTCAGTTAAAGGATGAAGTTCCACTTCCCAGAACAGAGTTTTTGCCTTCTATTCAAGTGTCACCTTCTTTTTAGGAACTGACTGATCAGGAACAAACATCTAAAACACAGGAACAAACCCAGATAAAAAAATTCCATAATTTCTGATTGCAGGGACATACAGACATGCGAAGATCCGGATATTCGGCTAAAAACCGTGATATTCCAACACCTAGAAATCTCGCTGTTTTTGCTTTTTGTAGCGATTGCTTCTGGGTTTACAGGGAACAGTGTCTGGCCACCGTCGTGATTGCTACAGGAGCTTCTGGGATAAAGGTTTTGTCTGGACGGGCCCTTAAACACCTACTCACATGGTTAAAGAGACATTGTGCAGATCTAGGAGAGACACAGCCTTTCCAAAGCCCATAAACAGAGGGTGGGGATTTCACTGCCCAAAAAACTGACCCTCTTGTCTTTTCCCTCTTTCTAGGAAGTGATAAAAAATTCAACTCTTCTAAGGAAGGTAAGTGAATCACACTCCACTCAAAGGGTGGAATAAATTAAAAAGGGAAAAGACACAACGAAAAAGGGAGATGAGATGGTTTGTAGCCCTAGAAGATGTTGGTGTAACTGTATTCTTCTGCCACCCCCCCCCCCATTTAATATTTGAATTTTAAGAAGGTTAAATTAGAATAGTTGGTGAATAATTCACTGACCGTTGACCAATGACTTAGAATGTTTAAAAAGGAACCCCAATGGGATCCCTGTATTTGATGCCGTAGTGGTGGGCCAGTAGAAGATCCCCACATCGGGTGGCATTGGTGAGGCACTTAAAGAACACTCATGGTTGCTCTCATTCTCACACTCACACACCTCTCAAAAGGCCATTCATGAAGAAGGGATGGGGATTCAGCAAAAACCTGCTCCTGCAGAAAGAAGGAAGCTCAATGATCCGTTAGAAGCATTCAGTTTGTTTGGCAAAGTCCTCAAAGAGGGGAAGAAGAGAGAAGACACTGAGCACTCCGTCCTAGGCATTGAAATGGCAAGGCGCCATATTTTGTGTATAATTCTGTGGTAAAATCAGTAACAATTAGCTTATCATTCCATGTGCATCTGTCCTGGAAAAAAAGAGGAAAACACCTAGATGCCACAACACTTTCTTTCCCCAAACAACTGGTCCCATGTTTCCTTTGTTTTTCAGAAATCGATGAAGGGTTCATCAGTGCTGAGGAAGGTAAGTGTTGATGTTTTAAAATGTTAAGATGTATTTTTAAATCTGTTTAAAGCTTAATTTGTATGTATTAATGGCACTGAATGGTTGCCACATGTAAGCCGCCCTGAGTCCCCTTCAGGGGTAGAAAAAGGCAAGATATAAATAGGGTAAATAAATAAATAAAATAAAGAGCTAGAAAAGTGGCTGGGGTGGTCTGTGTTGTGTCTTCCTCTTCTGCCTCTGAGGAGGAGTTGGAAGAGAAGGCTGAAGAGGAAGGGGCTGGGGATTTTGGGCAGATGGTCAGGCCTGCTCCGGAGGAGGAAGAAGAGGAGGGAGGCACGCTGGTTGCTCCTACTTTTCATTGAACGCAGAAGGGAGCAACAAGCAAGGCGTAGGTCCACCAGGATTGCTGAAAAGACACACAGCAATCAGATCACTCCCTAGAGGCACACGTGCTCTGGGCTGAAGGCTATACATCAGGAGCCGGGAATACAGCCATCATGGTAGCAACAGATCCAGTTACCAAGCCTTTGACCCTGTATCTGTTCCAGCAAGCAGCCTCGCCTTTGTAAGTGTTTTTGCCCTGAGAAGAAATTATCAAAGACTCTACCTTGCTCAGCCAAGAAACTTTTGCCTTCTTTTGTGAACTTGCCTGTTGTGAACTTGCTTTTGTGAATTTTATTTTGCTACTTTAAACTTTGCTGAAGTAAAACTTTTTGATTTCCTTTGGACTTGGTTTTAAGGCTATTCTTTGGGCAAAACTAGACAGTCTGCAGCCCTGGGAGATAGCAGCATAGTATTGTCTCCCCACCATCTTCTCTGCGTGATAACTGAATTTTAAAAGAGTTGTTTTTTTCGTGTCAGGAGCAACTTGAGTTGCTTCTGGAGTGAGAGAATTGGCCATCTGCAAGGACGTTGCCCAGGGGACATTGCCCCGATGTTTTGATGTTTTTACCATTCTTGTGGGAGGCTTCTCTCATGTCCCCGCATGGAGCTGGAGCTGATAGAGGGAGCTCATCCGCACTCTCCCCGGGTGGGATCCGAACCTGGCAGCTTTCAGGTCAGCAACCCAACTTTCAAGTCATGAGGCTTTAGTTAAAAGAGTTAAACCAAAGTAATTGGGGAATAATTAGCTGGCAAGTGAAGTAAGCTGTCAAGAAATATGAAATAATCAAAAAGGCTCTGGAAGGAAGAGATGGTGAGCATAGACAATGAGAGTGGCATTTCCAACTAGAGACGCAGGAGGAAAAGGGAAGGCAATATGGAGCTGGGATGATCAAAAACCTCAGAAATGGTAAAGAACGAGAGGGGAGGAGCTCTGAAATAAGGGACAATTTAATAACAATAAAAGCAAGAGTTCCCGGCCAATAATAACTGAAGAAATAAAACCACTTCCGGAGAATTTGGAGGCAGTGAACAATGGATGGAAATTCCAGCAAAAATGTTGATGTGGAAAGAAGCCCAGCTATATGTATTCATTGATCAGATTCAGTTTCTTCTTACAGCAAGGTTCTCAGAGAGAGAGAGAAAGACGTTTTGGAGGAGTCTTTATGGTGGGCATTGAAATGGCAAGGCACCACATTTTTATTTGAAAGCAATTAGAATTGTTTATGTGTACACATCTGCCCTGAGGAAAATATGTAGGATCCCTAAGTATTTCCTGCCTAAAAACTGACCCCCTGTCTTTTCTTCCTTTTTCAGCAAGTGAGAAAAATTCCCTTAACTCGGAGGAACGTACGTATAAGTGAACCCTTGTTCAAAGAGAATGAATGGCAAAGGGAAGAGACATAGAACGAAAACTATCACATTTTATTGCATAGTCATTGTACCCCCTTTGGGGAAGGCAAAATTGGCACTTTGGTTGTCCTCACATAATAGTCGCACTCTTAATTCAGTCGCCTGGTTGGTGAATTAAGGGTGTGACTATCTTTTTTGGGGCTGTGGCCCCATAGCACAAAAAGGGAAGAAGAGCAGTTGCGCAGAAGGATGAATTCTTGGCAGGGGGTTGGACTGGATGGCCCATGAGGTCTCTTCCAACTCTACGATTCTATGATTCTATGAATTCACTTCTCTGCCTGCTTGGCCTCTTTCCTTTTAGGCAAGGGACTAGCAGCGTGGGCAGGTGACGCTTCATCCGGCCACTCAGGTGCTTCCCTTTGAGGGCTCAGACACATGGGAGGTTGAAACACCCACCTCACAAGACCTATTATGTGGTGAGAGAAGCCCATCAAAAGGGGGCCTTTTCACTGCATAATAAATAGTTGCCACCACATAACCGTTGCACACTTCCCCCCTCCCACACAAACACACATACACACACATATTTTGGGCAGGGAAGGGTGAAATCTCATATTTAAATTTGCCCTTGTACATAATAGGACCTGAGCATCCTCAGATTTTGGTATCTACAGGGGTCCTGAAACCAAACTCCAGCTGGGGACTGAAAGGCACAGCCCAGCTCTCACCTGGCATCTTAGAGCCAAAGAATGGCTGGAGACTGAAATGAGATCCATAGAAACCACTGCAGATGCCATGAAGCCAGCCAGGAGGGACACCGCTCATTGCCAAGCTTGGCCACCGCCCAGAGAGGATTAAATGCTTCCTTGGTTCTATTCCCAGAAACCGACCTGCTCTCCTTCCTACAATGCAGCTCTTAGGCTCTCCTTACATTCTTCTATGAGTAATACACTTTCCCTTCTCTCTCTTTCCAACAGCATTGTGTCCATCTGTCAGATTTGTCAGCACCAAAGCAGGTAAATTGGGGGCGAGAGGCAATGGGGAGAAGAGGGTCAAGCCTTGAGACAGAGAATTCAATGTCCAGTCCTTATTTGGTGGACCAATTTCTCCCCCCAAACTCACGGAGGCACTCTCAGCCTTGAAGGAAAAGAAGTTCAGAAGGAGGAGAGTGGTGCTGTGGCACAGGGCAAGGGTGCATTTGTGGTACAGGTGGAGGGGTAGCCAAATGGTACTATGGAACATCCATTAAAATCCTACGGACAGGAGACAGGAAAGCAGATGCTCTTCGGGATAAGAGGAGCCTTCTCCTTTCCTGCTCAGTTTATTTTGTGAGGAAAGAAAATCGCCTCCACCCTCCACCACTTTGCACATCTCAGATTATGAATGTTTCTCACGCCTAGTCCTGAGATCTCCATGTTCTGCCTCCGTGCTTAACTAAGTAAACTGGAAGCACAAAGGACAGATCGGAGACTGTATTTGGCAAATTGAAATGTTTTATTAATAGACAAATTGAACTTCTTTTCCCCTTGGTTGCCATCATAAAGTCTCTGTGAGGAAAGGAAGATTTGAAGTCTATGCAGTCCTGGTTCTCAAACCTTCTTGTTTCCAGATGGTTATTGCTATATAGTATAAAGTCCCAATGTGACTGGATTCTATGTATCTATAAACTGATTTTAATACAATGTTGACATGACTTTATATATCACTGTATTATTTGGCTCTTTTATTTAACAAAGTTCCAACATGACTTCAGTTAATACAGTTCCAACATGATGTGAATTTCTGTACACCTTCTAGCTTCCTATGCAGGAGGAGGAGGCGACCCAGGGAATGTGGGAAAACTCGTGAACCCAGATCCAGCCTCCCTACAAATAGTCTAGGTAAGATAGCAGACCCCCTGGGTTGGAGATCCTGCTGCTTAATGCCAAGTTGGTGAATGGAAAAACAACAGCCATCCATGATTTGATCTTGGATGAGTATGCTGACCTGGTCTGCCTGGTTGGAGGGGGGAGGAGGAATTGCAGAGGTCTATCAGGATTTGCTAGCTGGAGTGGTCTCAGGCCTGGTTTTGGAGTCTCAACGACTACTAGTGCTGGGGGATTTTAACATCCATGCCTCGACCATTCTGTTGGGAGTGGCTCAGGACTGCATGGCAACCATAGGTCTCTCCCAATTGGTTTCTGGCCCCACCCGTAGCCCTGGGCACACCCTTGATTTGGTCTTCTGTTCAGGATGAGATGATGGTGATAGTGTTCACATTCCCTTTGTCATGGACTGATCCCGACCTGGTTAGGTTTAGACTCACTGGGGCTCTAAACCTCTCTGCAGGGGTGGAGGGCTGATTAGGATAGTCTGCCCCAGGAGACTTATGGATCCAGATGGATTCCTGAAAACTCTTGGGGAGTTTCCTGCCACTTGGGTAGGTGATTCTGTCAAAGCTCTAGCAGACCTCTGGAATACGGAGGTGGCCAGGACAGTTGGAAAAATCACTCCTCAAAGTCGCCTTTCACAAAGCAGAGCCAAATCAGCCCCCGATATTCCATTAGCTGGCATCCCTTCCCTACTCTCTTTTAAAAAACAGCTAAAATGCATTTATATTCTCTTACATATATAGAGAAGACGTCACACCAAACTCCTGGAGCGTTTCCATC
>NC_085842.1:6242255-6257255 GCF_035594765.1 Anolis carolinensis
ATGCAGCCTTGTCTTACCTCCTTGCATAGACTTGGTATAATTTTCTTGATAACCCATCAATTTCCCCAGACTTGCCACTCTTTTCAGTGTCTTACTACATTTTAAACTGAATTCTCAGCAGGCACTACCTCAGTACAATCGTATGATTCCCATTTTCTTCCTTTCCAGTCTCCTCCTCCTCCTCACACTCCTTGAGGTATTTCTATACTGCAGCATCTGAAGATAACAAATCATTCATCATTGTTGGATATGTGGATGACCAGCGGATCTGTCAGTATGACAGCACCGTGAAAGAGAAACGTCCTTCTGTTCCCTGGATGAGTAAGGTGGAGGAAGAGGATCCCTCCTACTGGAAGGATGAATCCGAGGTGTCACGGAATGCTGAAGTGTTTTTCAAAGAGAGTCTGGTGATTGCAAGGAATCGTTATAACCAGAGTGGAGGTAAGTACCAACCAAGGGCAAGGAGTAGCGATCTGCCATCTCCTTCCCAGGGTTTGTATGGTATCTCTCTACCAGCAAAGAGAGGAAAAGAGGTCCTGAAAGGAGAGAAATTCCTCTTCTTCCACATTACCCAAGTTGTTTGTTTGACAGTTTAACAGGAAGCTGTAGAACAGTGGTTCTTAATCCAGAAATCCCAGCCAGTTCACCAGCTGTTAAGATCTCTGGGAGTTGAAGGCCAAAAACATCTGGGGACCCCAGGTTGAGAACCAGGCTGTAGAAATTAAATGGGCAACTTTTTTGTAACTGCTTCCTACTGAAGATTACTAAGGAAAGGGGGCGTGGCTTAGAGGGGTGGGCGTGGCTCCTGCTCAAGAGGGCGGGGCTGAGCCTCTCCCCTAGTCCAAGATGCAGGGTGGGGAGGGGGAGGTGGGCGGGGCCACAATTGAGCGGCCAGGACTGGGATGGGCGGAGTTACGAGCTCTGAGGCAGGGCTGAGCTTCTATCCCTGTCCTGCGGCGCCTGCCAGGACACAGGAGGCAGGGTTAGAGGAGGGGGCGGGGCCTCTTCCCAAGTGCCTGACGGGGCTGGACCTCTATACCCCACCCCCGTGTTCTAACAAGGGCCTCAAGGGAGGTATAGAGGCTCAGCCCCACCCCTAGCCCCGCCCTTTGGTCCTAAAAGGCCTCTCAGGAGAGGTATAGAGGCTCAGCCCTGTCTCGGGCTCTTGGAAGGAGGCCCCGCCCCCTCCCCTAGCTCTGCTGTCTGTGTCCCAACCAACGCCTCAGGAGAGATATAGATTCTCAGCCCTGTCTCGTCCTCTTGGGAAGAAGCTACTCCCACTCCTCTAGTTCCACCCCCTGTGTCCTAACAGGCGCCTCAGGTGCTCAGCCCTGTCTCCGGCACTTGGGAAGAGGCCCCGCCCCTCCCCTGGCCCCGCCCCCGTGTTCTAATAGGTGCCATCACCGCCCCCCTGAATCACTCCAGCGCCCACCGGGGGCGGTAACACCCACTTTAGGAATCACTGCACTAGAGTAGGCATGGGCAAACTAAGGCCTGGGGGCTGGGACGCTTACTTCAGGCCCTTCTCATTTTCCCTGTCCTCTTGGCATAAGGACACAGCAGCTTATTACATCCTTATGCCAAAAAGATGGGGGAGGAAAGCACACAGCATCTGAGAGCCCTCTTACCATCTTCCCGGCATAAGGAAAGTGCAAGTGGCCACATGCTTCTGCCGGGAGGACAGCTCAAGGAAAACATGTGGTGGCTGAGAGCCCTCCAGAGTACTCTCAGCCACCGCCTGTCCTGCCCACTTCCTGGAAGAATGCCCAAGGATCAGGGGAGGAGGATTGGGGCAGTTGCTGCGTGTCCTGCCTTCCTCCCAGTATAAGGATGGCATACTGGTCCTTATGCTGGGAGGACAACCTGAGGATGACCCAGGCCCTGCCCTGCCCCCTCCTGGCCCCACTCTCTCCCGTACCCTACCCCGCATGGGCCCACCCCTCCTAGGCCTGCAATAAGACCCCAAGGCAAAAAGGCTTGCCCATGCTTGCACTAGAGTATCTATCTATCCACTTCAAATCCTGTGGCTGCTTTCTGCAGAATTCTGGGGTGTGTAGTTTAGGGAGGGGCCTTTAAACTGCTCAGCCAAACAGGTCCTGGGCCTCACTAAGCTACCATGGGGTTTTAAGTGGATCGAAACTGTCAGTATGCAGAGCCAGGGGTCAGGGTGCGTGTTGGTGGGTTTCTTCAATACCATCCATCAACCAGCTCCATCCACACCAGCACCCTGATGAATTGGCGAAATTCTGCCCTCACCAATTCCTCCAAAGTCATCTGCAGTCTGTAGTTTAAACATTTATTCAGTATTTACAAATCATATTTACAAACACAGCAAAAGCCATCGCTCAAAGCTTGCTTTTTTTTTCCTTTTGCCTCTGCAAAACGCAACTCAACTGATAAGAAAGCACATTCCACAGTTCATGAGACAGTTCAATTCCACAGACAATTCAAACGGAAACTGTGCCCCATAGGTCCTGTGGGCAATCACTCAAGCAGTCTAGTGATTAGCTCCTGCACTGCTGAAATGCTTTGCCGGAAACACAGTTGCAAAACACCAAACGGTTTAACTTGATATAACATTTCAACCTCAAAACATTAACACACACTAACAGAAACTCTAGTGTAGGAATGGGTAAGTGAAACCTGTAAGTTTATGTGGCACACAGAGCTCCCAAAACTCAAAAAATGTTTTTCTAAAAATTTCTGAATAGGAAGTGACTGCCTCTCATTTCCTGTTGCTTAAAAAGGTTCCCATGAGCACAACATGACCCAAGAATGGCTAAAAACCCAATGAGAATGAGGGCAGTAAAGAGGCACCAATACTTGTTTACAGATAATAGAGATAAGGAGCTCTAGATTGCATGCCTGCCCACAAATAATATATATATATATATGATGCTCTGGGAAGATTGTGCCAGGAAATTCAACTTTGATGGAAAAGTAAATAGACAAAAGAAAAATTGCTATATTTTGAGGAGGAGAACTCCTAAAAGCTATCTTATATGTGACCATGAGCCATCCTGATAGAAGAGCTTCATGACTTCCTCCCTTCCCAGACAAAGGGTCATCAAAGACTAACTCTCTTTTGGGCAGGAATCATAGAATAATAGAGTTGGAAGAGACCAAATGGGCCATCAGTCCAAGAAGGAGAAAGTAAGCTCTGCAAAACGTTACTGCATTCTTAATGGCACTCTGAGATCTCATGAAGCAAGGTAGAAGATAAATATTTAAATACATATGTACAATGCATTTGAGGATTATTAACTATTATTGGGGGCGGTGACGGCCGACAGGGAGCTCTGGCGTGGACTGGTCCATGAGGTCACGAAGAGTTGAAAACGACTGAACGAGTGAGACGACCATGAACTATTACATCCTGAAAATGCTGGGCTGTTTTTCATGTTTCACACTTCCTTAGATTGTGGTTGCCTTTTCTTCTTCCCCAGAAAAAAGATTCCTTCTGTTTCTGGGAAGCTTGTGGTCACAGGGAATGTTGTGGATGCCCCTAACCCAGTCTGAACCTCCACCACCTCTGTATTTCTCTTTCAGGGTTTCACACCCTGCAGCAGATGTATGGCTGTGACCTGAGGAAAGATGGGAGCAAAGCAGGATACCGACAGTATGCCTACGATGGGAAGGACTTCATCAGCTTTGACAAGGAGACCCTCACCTGGACGGCAGCTGATGTGGAGGCCCAGATCACCAAGAGGACATGGGATGCTCAATCAACACAGAACCAGTACCTGAAGGCCTACCTGGAGGAGGAGTGCATTGAGTGGCTGGAGAAGTACCTGGAATACGGGAAGGAGACACTGCTGAGGACAGGTGAAGGGGTGTCACCAAGAGCCTGACAGCCTCCAAACATTCAACCTCCCTTCCATTTCCCACCAGAAATTGTACGGTCCACTCTCTCAGTCAAAAAATGAAACAGAAACACAAAATCCAAATTTTTTTTAGAAGAAGGAAGGAAAGGGAAGGAAAAAGGAAACCTGACAGCACCAAATTTACGTCTAACACGGTTGTATTCCAGTATGGGTTTTCATGGATATAAATCCACTTCTTCAGCTGCAGTACTAAGTGGTATTAAAATCTCGGACTATAAAGGATATTTATTTGGGCTGTGCAAAATTAAGTCATTAGTTATTTGTTAGATTTGTGCAAACGAATCACTATTAAGAAACATGCAAAAAAAAAGGGGGGGGGAGAAATATTTAAGAATCGAAACACTCACCAATAATTTTTATTAAGAGTCTGTAATATTTGGAAGCCTTCCAGAGTCAGTTTAATTTTCAGTATAAGCATTAACCAACTATGGTAAAGCCAAAAAGGCCATTGCCAGACCGAGGTTGCTTGCCAGTCACCATAAGGAAAGGCAGCTAGATGGGATGGGAGCGAGACTGAAAACACAGCATTCTGGGAAATGTAGTTTGGGAAAGCGAGGCCACGTAAGGCAGAGAATGCAAAAGGCCCTGCCCTAAACTACATTTCCCAGAATGCAGTGCTCAGCATCAGAAAGCCCAATGAGGGCTCCAGCAGCCAGCCATTTAGAGTCAGTCTAATAATAATAAATAAAAGTAATGAATCTGCAAAGAGGACTAAAGTAAGTAATATATATCAATCTGTGCCAAATTGATGTTCTATGGTTAATTGTGTGTCATGTAGACTCACTGTTAGACATTCAAGAGGATAACTATTTGTTTAAACTTTTAAAAATCCGCCAAAATCAGTAGATGTGTGAATCTTTCTGAAACTTCTGGGGATTGACTTCTGGGGATCTTCTTTATTGTATAAAATTCAAGTACATTGCTCCTGCAGTTTTTTTAAATATTGTTTGTAAAACATTCAAAAATTCCTCAAAAATTAGTGGATGTTTGTAATGTTCTGAAATTTGGTGAGCTAACAGTGGAAAATGTGTGGTACAATTAGAGCAAGTTTAATCACAAGAGCAATTCACCGCCGCCCCCCCCCCCCCAATTTTGTAATGAATATTGAAACATTTTTTCATTGATGGCACAGCTCTAACATTTATGCAGTTGTGTAAGCACTGAAGAAGTAAGTTTACATTCATGAAAGTTTATGCTGAAATACAAATGAGTTAGATTTAAATTTGGAGCTGCTTCTTTTAAAACATCTTCCAATTGATCAGAGCAGTCAAGTTTTTCTTGGGAGAGGCAGGCCAGAAGTAGCTGGAGATCAGTGAAGGTAGGAGTCCTTCCTCAGGGAGCCCTAACAAGCACATTCACCCTTCCTGGCATTTGGAAAGACCTTGTGCTAATCCTGATATTACTTTGCAGAGACACCAGAAGTGATGGTGACCCGGAAGGTAGACCACGATGGGATGGAGACCTTGATCTGCCGGGTGGGGGGCTTCTACCCCAAGGAGATTGACATCGAGTGGACAAGGGATGGGGAGGTCTGGACGCAGGATGTCTTCCATGGCCTGGTGTCCCCCAACTCGGATGGGACTTACTACACCTGGCGGAGCATCACGGTGGACCCCAAGGAGAGAGAACGCTACCAATGCCACGTGGAGCACGATGGACTTCTGAAACCTGTGGATGTGGCCTGGGAGGAGCCTGGTATGTAATTTCAGGAAGGGTAAAAATACCCAGAGGTAACATCAGATGCATCAGAACTTTTGAAGGCAGGCTCTGCGATCAGAACTTCAGCTGTAATCAATACCGGTTGATTATCTCTTATCCGGGAAGCCGAAATACTCTAAAATTCCCCATGTGAGTGGCTGAGATAGTGACACCTTCATTGCCAAATAGTTCAATGCACACAAACTTTGTTTCTTACATTAACGTTTATTTTGCATAAAATGACCTTCAGACTTAGACTTGGGCCCCATCTCTTAAGATATCTAATTACATGTACAATATGTAAATATTCCAGAATCTGGAAAAAAATCCAAACTTCTACTGGTCCCAAGCATTTTTAATAACCTTTCCCTTTCTAACCAGTGTGTTGTGATCCGTAAATTGACATTCTCTACCCCACGCAAAGGCTGGCTGACATCTTGCACCCTCTCATCCTGAGTGGCTGTGATAGGTTTATAAGGTAAAGGTAAAGGTTTCCCCTGATGTTAAGTCCAGTCATGTCTGACTCTGGAGATTGGTGCTCATCTCCATTTCTAAGCTGAAGAGCCGGCGTTGTCCGTAGACACCTCCAAGGTCATGTGGCTGGCATGACTGCATGGAGCGCCGTTTATACATATTTAAATTATTTGATGCAGATGTGCCAGCAAATCAACAATACCAACAAGTTTATTATTTCACTTTGCCTATAACTGTTTAGTTTAATTAGACCCCAGGAGGCTTAAAAATTATTAGACAGTTTTCTGCTATTGAACTATTGGACTTAGATAAGACAACAATCGATAAGGAAAAAGGAATGGAGTTCAAGAGGGGTTAAGTTCAGCAGATGCTAGCTGTTCTTTTTCCCTCAGAAGAGACATGGAGGGTGGGGGTCCTTTCACCAGCCACTGGGCCCAGGTTTAATGGTAAAGCTGAACCTGATGGCTCTTCTGTTATGGCCACTTCCAAGTCCTGTTCTGTAGACTTTGACGGGATTGTGAGGGTTGGTCTTTCACACGTGCTTCACCTTTGGACTCCCAGGCCTCCGCAGTTCTTTCTCCATCTATGACCTGTTCCATAAAGGATTTGGGTTGGTGATTTCATTTTAATTCTTTTGATCATTTCCATTTTACCTTCAGCCTCCATCTTGGGACTCATCATCGGGTGTGTCGTAGTGGCTCTCCTCGCGATAGCTGAAATTGCTCTGCTTGCTGTTTATTTCAGTGAGTACATTCTCAATGCATTTCCTTGTGGGGAAGAGGCATTCTGTGGTTGTGTGGGTGGGAAGTTATTTTCCTTTTGAGGACTCTCTCTACCTTTGAAGGGAATGTTCAGCTTTGCCGACATCTTGGAGGCATGGACGACTCCATTTGCCTCATCTTATCCCACATCATGAGCACAGGTCTCAGCCTGTTGCCAGGGAAGGTTTCCCAGTTTGTTAATGTCTTTGCTAGAGAACCTGGAAGGCCTCCATCCCTGTGGACTGCTGGGAAGTAATGGGAGAAACTTTGTGGGAGGAGGAAGAGGAGGGTGTGTGGTCTTCTTCAGCAGATCCCTGAGAGTTTGTTTTAATTCCCTGATTCTATCTCTGCAAAAAAATGTCAAGGTGATTGCAAAGCAACTTCAGGTGAATGTTGCCTCTCCCATTTCATGTATACTCCAGATGGATGGGATGGGCATTGGATTAAGATGGATTGAATTTAGACATATGTCCAAGGCTACTCCCAAAGCTGTGGATAAGACAACAGCATTGAACGTAGCTATCAGGGCTGTGAAATCAATGAAAAACATATTTCAAAACTCATTACAAAATTAGGGGGTGCTGGTATTTTGTTTCTAAAGTGTTTCTCAAGTATCGTTAGTGAAAATTTTGTTACTATAATAAGAGTAACAAAATTTCATTACTTTTTCGTTATAGCAATTGCGCAAAGGGAAAACTTCAGGGCCTCCTTTCTCCCTCATTTTTACAGCTATTGGGGTGAAACTTACTACAGTAGTAGAACATACAGTAGAGTCTCACTTATCCAAGCCTCGCTTATCCAAGCCTCTGGATTATCCAAGCCATTTTTGTAGTCAATGTTCTCAATATATCATGATATTTTGGTGCTAAATTTGTAAATACAGTAATTACAACATAACATTACTGCATATTGAACTACTTTTTCTGTCAAATTTGTTGTACAACATGATGTTTTTGTGCTTAATTTGTAAAATCATAACTTAATTTGATGTTTAATAGGATTTCCTTAATCCCTCCTTATTATCCAAGATATTTGCTTATCCAAGCTTCTGCCGGCCTGTTTACCTTGGATAAGTGAGACTCTACTGTACTATCACTGTTAGCCCTTCAAGTTTCAGAATGTTTCACTTATCCATGAAATTTTGGGACATTTTCAAAGTTTTTATAAACAACAATTTTTTATTAAAAAAACTACAAGAGCTAGCTCCTTGAATTCTCTATACAATGACACAAGATAACAAGAGACCATTCTCCCCAACTTTGAGAAATATTCATGGATCTACTGATTTTAGGGATTTTTAAAAAAGTTTTGACAAAAACATTATATATATATATATATATATATATATATATATATATATATACACACACACACACACACACACACACACACATACATACATACATACATACATACACACACACACACACACACACACATACACACACACACACACACACATACCACAACACCTATCTCATTGAATGTCTGTCATATTAACCAGTAGAATTTCCATTTTTCTGCCGAAAATAGAACTGATTTTGGAGATTTTGGAAGACTTCCGAGGTTTACAAAATTCAAACAAAAAAGTATTGGGTAAGTTTCTATTCTTAAATCTTTTGTTTGGGTCACGCCCACGCCCGTGCATCAAATATCATGTTGTAAGTACAATTTTAATCAATTTGATCTGACTTACAAGGACTAACAATAATTGTGTACAGCCTTAGTAGCTATTCAGCCCCTTCATAGAAAGAGCCCAGGAAACATATATTGTTTCCAACCAGTCTGTACCCCTTGGATGTAGATCCCAAAGACAGACATCTGGCCCCAGTGGTCAAGTGCAGAATGAGCCAGGCTGAGGGAGGGAGTTGTACTTTTATGGGTTTAAATCCCTGATTCTGTCTCTGCAGAAAAATGTCAATAGTATTTCTGGTCATAGTATTTCTGGGCAATTGAGTTCCACTAGTGTATTTCAGAGCCAGTGTGGAGTAGTGATGTGAACATTAGATTAGGACTATGAAAACCAGGGTTTTACGTCCTCACTCAGCCATTCACACAAAGTGTGAGAACCTATCCACCATAGATGTGTGGGTTCTACTTTATAAATATCAGAAGCTGAAAGAGCATCCACGGTGCTTTATATGAAAACAAAGAAGGAGCAAAATGGCAACTGCCAACAGGCCACGTGTAATTGAATGCATTTGACCAGTTTTTATGGAATATAATCACAAAGTGATCTGAAACATGCACGAGCTGTTGTACTCACTCAATAACAGGGATCTTGATTTTGGAAGGCATATGCCTTTGCAGATTAGCTCTTTTAGACCTATTTAAGGATAAATTTAATTACATTTCAACTCTGAGAAGCATATTATTTCAGAGCTTCCTTGATTGCATGGTGTAAATGAATCAAAGAAATAACTGGATAAATAAAATACTTTTTCTTCTAAGTGAAGAAAATTAATTCTAGCAAGTACACTTGCTTTTTGGAGCAGAACCTGAAATCTGAGCTATACCTGCGGGGCATGGGTTTGTTATGTGTCTTCAAGTCGTTTCCAATCTATGGTGACCCAAAGGCAACCCTGTTGCGGGGTTTGTGGGGCAAGATTTGTTCAGAAGAGGTTTGCCATGGCCCTTCTCTGAGGCTGAGAGAGTGGGACTTGACCAAGGGTCCCTACTGGGTTTCATGGCTGATTGGTGAGCCAAACCCTAGTCTCCAGCCTTGTAGACCAATTTCAAACTACTAAGGCACACTGGCTCCTGTGGTATGCTGGGTTTTTGCCTTCTATTCAAGTGTCACCTTCTTTTTAGGAACTGACCAACCAGGAACAAACATCTAAAACCCAGGAACAAACACAGATTAAAAATGTCGTGATTTCCAGTTGCTGGGACATACAGACATTTGAAGATCCGGATATTCAGCTAAAAACTGTGATATGTCTGCATTTGGAAATCTAGCGTTTTTTGCTTTTTGTAGCGATTGATTCTGGATTTACAAGGAATGGCGTCTGGCCACCCTTCTGATTTCTGCAGGAGCTCTTGGGATAAAGGTTTTGTCTGGACGAGCCCTTAAACACCTACTCACATGGCTAAAGAGACATTGTACAGACCTAGGAGACACACAGCCTTTCCAAAGCCCATGAACAGAGGGTGGGGATTTCACTGCCCAAAAAACTGACCCTCTTGCTTTTTCCCTCTTTCTAGGAAGTGATAAAAAATTCAACTCTTCTAAGGAAGGTAAGTGAATCACACTCCGCTCAAAGGGTGGAATAAATTAAAACGGGATAAGACACAACGAGAAAGGGAGATGAGATGGTTTGTAGCCCTAGAAGATGGTGGTGTAACTGTATTCTTCTGCCACCCCTTTAATATTTGAATTTTAAGGAGGTTAAACTAGAATAGTTGGGGAATAATTCACTGACCACTGACCAATGAGTAAGAATGTTAAAAAAGGAACCCCAATGGGATCCCTGTATTTGATGCCGTAGTGGTGGGCCAGTAGAAGATCCCCACATCGGGTGGCATTGGTGAGGCACTTAACGAATTCTCATGGTTGCTCTCGTTCTCACACTAACACACCTCTCAAAAGGCCATTCATGAAGAAGGGATGGGGATTCAGCAAAAACCTGCTCCTGCAGAAAGAAGGAAGCTCAATGATCCGTTAGAAGCATTCAGTTTGTTTGGCAAAGTCCTCAAAGAGGGGAAGAAGAGAGAAGACACTGAGCACTCCATCCTAGGCATTGAAATGGCAAGGCGCCATATTTTGTGTATAATTCTGTGGTAAAATCAGTAACAATTAGCTTATCATTCCATGTGCATCTGTCCTGGAAAAAAAGAGGAAAACACCTAGATGCCACAACACTTTCTTTCCTCAAACAACTGGCCCCATGTTTCCTTTGTTTTTCAGGAAGCGATGAAGGGTCCGACAGCACTGTGGAAGGTAAAGTGTTGATGTTTTAAAATGTTAAGATGTATTTTTAAATCTGTTTTAAGCTTAATTTGTATGTATTAATGGCATTGAATGGTTGCCACATGTAAGCCGCCCTGAGTCCCCTTCAGGGGTAGAAAAAGGCAAGATATAAATAGGGTAAATAAATAAATAAAATAAAGAGCTAGAAAAGTGGGTGGGGTGGTCTGTGTTGTGTCTTCCTCTTCTGCCTCTGAGGAGGAGTTGGAAGATAAGGCTGAAGAGGAAGGGGCTGGGGATTTTGGGCAGATGGCCAGGCCTGCTCAGGAGGAGGAAGAAGAGGAGGGAGGCACGCTGGTTGCTCCAACTTTTCATTGAACGCAGAAGGGAGCAACAAGCAAGGCGTAGGTCCGCCAGGATTGCTGAAAAGACACACAGCAATCAGATCACTCCCTAGAGGCACACGTGCTCTGGGCTGAAGGCTATACATCAGGAGCAGGGAAAACAGCCATCATGGTAGCAACAGATCCAGTTACCAAGCCTTTGACCCTGTATCTGTTCCAGCAAGCAGCCTCGTCTTTGTAAGTGTTTTTGCCCTGAGAAGAAATTATCAAAGACTCTACCTTGCTCAGCCAAGAAACTTTTGCCATCTTTTGTGAACTTGCCTGTTGTGAACTTGCTTTTGTGAATTTTATTTTGCTACTTTAAACTTTGCTGAAGTAAAACTTTTTGATTTCCTTTGGACTTGGTTTTAAGGCTATTCTTTGGGCAAAACTAGACCGTCTGCAGCCCTGGGAGATAGCAGCATAGTATTGTCTCCCCACCATCTTCTCTGCGTGATAACTGAATTTTAAAAGAGTTGTTTTTTTCGTGTCAGGAGCAACTTGAGTTGCTTCTGGAGTGAGAGAATTGGCCATCTGCAAGGACGTTGCCCAGGGGACGCCCAGATGTTTTGATGTTTTTACCATTCTTGTGGGAGGCTTCTCTCATGTCCCCGCATGGAGCTGGAGCTGATAGAGGGAGCTCATCCGCACTCTCCCCGGGTGGGATCCGAACCTGGCAGCTTTCAGGTCAGCAACCCAACTTTCAAGTCATGAGGCTTTAGTTAAAAGAGTTAAACCAAAGTAATTGGGGAATAATTAGCTGGCAAGTGAAGTAAGCTGTCAAGAAATATGAAATAATCAAAAAGGCTCTGGAAGGAAGAGATGGTGAGCATAGACAATGAGAGTGGCATTTCCAACTAGAGACGCAGGAGGAAAAGGGAAGGCAATATGGAGCTGGGATGATCAAAAACCTCAGAAATGGTAAAGAACGAGAGGGGAGGAGCTCTGAAATAAGGGACAATTTAATAACAATAAAAGCAAGAGTTCCCGGCCAATAATAACTGAAGAAATAAAACCACTTCTGGAGAATTTGGAGGCAGTGAACAATGGATGGAAATTCCAGCAAAAATGTTGATGTGGAAAGAAGCCCAGCTATATGTATTCATTGATCAGATTCAGTTTCTTCTTACAGCAAGGTTCTCAGAGAGAGAGAGAAAGACGTTTTGGAGGAGTCTTTATGGTGGGCATTGAAATGGCAAGGCACCACATTTTTATTTGAAAGCAATTAGAATTGTTTATGTGTACACATCTGCCCTGAGGAAAATATGTAGGATCCCTAAGTATTTCCTGCCTAAAAACTGACCCCCTGTCTTTTCTTCCTTTTTCAGCAAGTGAGAAAAATTCCCTTAACTCGGAGGAACGTACGTATAAGTGAACCCTTGTTCAAAGAGAATGAATGGCAAAGGGAAGAGACATAGAGCGAAAACTATCACATTTTATTGCATAGTCATTGTACCCCCTTTGGGGAAGGCAAAATTGGCACTTTGGTTGTCCTCACATAATAGTCGCACTCTTAATTCAGTCGCCTGGTTGGTGAATTAAGGGTGTGACTATCTTTTTTGGGGCTGTGGCCCCATAGCACAAAAAGGGAAGAAGAGCAGTTGCGCAGAAGGATGAATTCTTGGCAGGGGGTTGGACTGGATGGCCCATGAGGTCTCTTCCAACTCTACGATTCTATGATTCTATGAATTCACTTCTCTGCCTGCTTGGCCTCTTTCCTTTTAGGCAAGGGACTAGCAGCGTGGGCAGGTGACGCTTCATCCGGCCACTCAGGTGCTTCCCTTTGAGGGCTCAGACACATGGGAGGTTGAAACACCCACCTCACAAGACCTATTATGTGGTGAGAGAAGCCCATCAAAAGGGGGCCTTTTCACTGCATAATAAATAGTTGCCACCACATAACCGTTGCACACTTCCCCCCTCCCACACAAACACACATACACACACATATTTTGGGCAGGGAAGGGTGAAATCTCATATTTAAATTTGCCCTTGTACATAATAGGACCTGAGCATCCTCAGATTTTGGTATCTACAGGGGTCCTGAAACCAAACTCCAGCTGGGGACTGAAAGGCACAGCCCAGCTCTCACCTGGCATCTTAGAGCCAAAGAATGGCTGGAGACTGAAATGAGATCCATAGAAACCACTGCGGATGCCATGAAGCCAGCCAGGAGGGACACCGCTCATTGCCAAGCTTGGCCACCGCCCAGAGAGGATTAAATGCTTTCTTGGTTCTATTCCCAGAAACCTACCTGCTCTCCTTCCTACAATGCAGCCCTTGGGCTCTCCTTACATTCTTCTATGAGTAATACACTTTCCCTTCTCTCTCTTTCCAACAGCATTGTGTCCATCTGTCAGATTTGTCAGCACCAAAGCAGGTAAATTGGGGGCGAGAGGCAATGGGGAGAAGAGGGTCAAGCCTTGAGACAGAGAATTCAATGTCCAGTCCTTATTTGGTGGACCAATTTCTCCCCCCAAACTCACGGAGGCACTCTCAGCCTTGAAGGAAAAGAAGTTCAGAAGGAGGAGAGTGGTGCTGTGGCACAGGGCAAGGGTGCATTTGTGGTACAGGTGGAGGGGTAGCCAAATGGTACTATGGAACATCCATTAAAATCCTACGGACAGGAGACAGGAAAGCAGATGCTCTTCGGGATAAGAGGAGCCTTCTCCTTTCCTGCTCAGTTTATTTTGTGAGGAAAGAAAATCGCCTCCACCTTCCACCACTTTGCACATCTCAGATTATGAATGTTTCTCACGCCTAGTCCTGAGATCTCCATGTTCTGCCTCCGTGCTTAACTAAGTAAACTGGAAGCACAAAGGACAGATCGGAGACTGTATTTGGCAAATTGAAATGTTTTATTAATAGACAAATTGAACTTCTTTTCCCCTTGGTTGCCATTTTAAAGTCTCTGTGAGGAAAGGAAGATTTGAAGTCTATGCAGTCCTGGTTCTCAAACCTTCTTGTTTCCAGATGGTTATTGCTATATAGTATAAAGTCCCAATGTGACTGGATTCTATGTATCTATAAACTGATTTTAATACAATGGTGACATGACTTTATATATCACTGTATTATTTGGCTCTTTTATTTAACAAAGTTCCAACATGACTTCAGTTAATACAGTTCCAACATGATGTGAATTTCTGTACACCTTCTAGCTTCCTATGCAGGAGGAGGAGGCGACCCAGGGAATGTGGGAAAACTCGTGAACCCAGATCCAGCCTCCCTACAAATAGTCTAGGTAAGATAGCAGACCCCCTGGGTTGGAGATCCTGCTGCTTAATGCCAAGTTGGTGAATGGAAAAACAACAGCCATCCATGATTTGATCTTGGATGAGTATGCTGACCTGGTCTGCCTGGTTGGAGGGGGGAGGAGGAATTGCAGAGGTCTATCAGGATTTGCTAGCTGGAGTGGTCTCAGGCCTGGTTTTGGAGTCTCAACGACTACTAGTGCTGGGGGATTTTAACATCCATGCCTCGACCATTCTGTTGGGAGTGGCTCAGGACTGCATGGCAACCATAGGTCTCTCCCAATTGGTTTCTGGCCCCACCCGTAGCCCTGGGCACACCCTTGATTTGGTCTTCTGTTCAGGATGAGATGATGGTGATAGTGTTCACATTCCCTTTGTCATGGACTGATCCCGACCTGGTTAGGTTTAGACTCACTGGGGCTCTAAACCTCTCTGCAGGGGTGGAGGGCTGATTAGGATAGTCCGCCCCAGAAGGCTTATGGATCCAGATGGATTCCTGAAAACTCTTGGGGAGTTTCCTGCCACTTGGGTAGGTGATTCTGTCAAAGCTCTAGCAGACCTCTGGAATACGGAGGTGGCCAGGACAGTTGGAAAAATCACTCCTCAAAGTCGCCTTTCACAAAGCAGAGCCAAATCAGC
>NC_085842.1:7672255-7684755 GCF_035594765.1 Anolis carolinensis
CTTTAACCTGTCCAAGCCCTGGTGCGGATCTCGTGGAGCCACATCCAGAAACCAGGAATCACCCTTTAATCCAAGGCTGAAACCAGCCATCCTAGCAGATCGCATGGAGCCCAGTCTGGTGACTGGAGGTCTCCTGCAGGGACAGTTGAATACCAAATTTTCATAAATAAAACATATCTTTCAACTACTAACATGCACATGTATTGTTTATGTGCAGGACTTTGGAGTGCTTTTGTGAGCTGCCCAGAGTCCTTTTGGGGAGGTGGTGGTGGGGTATAAATAACATTTATTATTATTGTGTTGTAGAAGCCCCCAATGGTGTAGCGACTTGAAGGTTGAGTTGCTGACCTGAAGGCTGCCAGGTTCGAATCCAACCCGGGGAGAGTATGGATGAGCTTCCTCTATCAGCTCCAGCTCCATGCATGGACGTGAGAGGAGCGTTCCATAAGAATGGTAAAAACATCTGGGCATCCCCTGGGCAATATCCTTGCAGACAGCCAATTTTCTCACACAGAAGTGACTTGCAGTTTCTCAAGTCGCTCCTGACACACACAATTTTTTTTATTGTGTTGTCGAAGGCTTTCATGGCTAGGATCACAGCTTTGTTGTGTGTTTTCTGGGCTGTATGGCCATGTTCCAGAAGTATTCTCTCCTGACGTTTCGCCCACATCTATGGCAGGCATTCTCTGAGGATGCCTGCCATAGATGTGGGCGAAACGCCAGGAGAGAATACTTCTGGAACATGGCCATACAGCCCAGAAAACACACAACCCTATTATTATTATTATTATTATTATTATTATTATTATTATTATTATTATTATTAATGTATGTTAATGTCTTGCTCTTAAGACCTGAATCCACTTTGTGGGTCTCTCCATACTCACAGCATTGATGTGGCTTCACATCTATCGGAAGGCGAAGATAAGTGAAATCCCAAGGTGAGGAAACCTCCTTCCATCCTCCAAGCATTTCTACAAGGGGAAGAAAACACAGCCCTGCCCCCAGGTGAAGCTTCAGTAGCCAGGGAGGCCAAAGGTCCCCCTCATCTCTACAGACTTCCATTCTGTAACCATATTAATGGATGGGGAAACTCTTCACAGAAAGCTTTCCATGAGATTAAGCCTAAGGGTAGGTAACACTTGGCCCATGGGCTGCATGTTGTCTTTGATGGCCAGGAAGCCTCCACATCAGGTTTTTAAAATGTCTTTTTAGGCAATTTGGGGGCATTTTTGCCCCCAAACCAGCCAAAGCACCCCAAACAATCTGAAGCTGCAGAAGTGTGGTTCTCTCACCCTGCTGAGCATCCCAGTCCTTCTACAAAAACTTAAAAATAGGCTTGACAGGCCAGCTAGGCTGAACTGGTTTTGGCACAGCTGGATCATGAAAATTTTGCCATGCTGTTGGGTCAGGGATGGAGTTTTTGTCTACTGAATGACAGAGGATTATTTATCTTAATGAATCTGGAATATGTCTCCCGAAACATACACTTCTATGCCTTAAAGTTGTTTCAGATGTATGGGGTTCCCTTGGCAGGATTTGTCCTGAGGGGTTCACCTTGGCCTTCAGGATGACAGAATAAAACCTTCCAGGGCCAAGTAGAGCTTCAAGCTCTGTTTTCCAGAAGGACAGTCCAATGTTCAATTCATTGCACCATGAGGCCATAAAATACCTTTATTTTGCTGCTAAAGGGTAGAAGAAACTGAGCAAATTTCAATGGACATTCTAAAACAAGCACAAGAACTTACATCTAAAAAGGAGGAAAATAGTGTGGATACCACATCATATTAGCTGGTGAGGCATCGACAATTCCACAAGGCCAGGACTGTTCCTTAAAGTGTGCCAAAGGAAGACCCAAGATGTTTTGAATTAACTGTTTTACACTGATCATGAGGGAATCAGTACAAAAACCAGAACGGTCTTCTGTCCAGATGTATTTTCCTTATTGTGTGACTATTTTGAAGACAGGACTTTTCCCACACTCTTGGCATGCGTATGCTTTCTGTCCTGATGACTTTTGAGACCTGATTTGAACATAAAACTCTTCCCACATTCCAGACACTGATAGGGGTTCTCTCCTCTGTGATGCATCTGATGCCCAGTGAGATATTTCCTCTGAGAAAAGGCTTTGCCACACTCCAGGCATTTATACGGCTTCTCTCCTGTGTGGGTTTTTAGGTGGTACCTGAAGCTTTCTATCCAACTGAAGCTCTTCCCACATTCCAGGCATGTGTGGGGCTTTTCTTCGACATGAGTATTCTGGTGATTTTTCAGGACATATGGGCAGTTAAAACTCTTTCCACACTTTAGGCAACTATAGGGCTTATCTCCTCTGTGATTCATCTCATGCAGGAAGAGACCTCTTTTGTGGATAAAGCCTTTGCCACACTCCTGGCACTTATAGGGCGCCTCTCCCCTGTGGGTCATTTGATGCCCAGTGAAACTTATCTTGTCAATATAGCCCTTTCCACACTCCTGGCATTTATATGGTTTTTCTCCTGTGTGTGCTTTTTCGTGTCTGCTCAGGGCGTCTTTTCGATAGAAGCATTTCCCACACTCCAGGCATTTATAAGACTTTTCTCCTGTGTGGATTTTTTCGTGTGAGCTTAGAGCTCCTTTTTGATTAAAGCATTTCCCACACTCCAGGCATTTATATGGCTTCTCTCCTGTGTGAATTATTTCGTGTGAGCTGAGGGCTCCTTGTTGATGAAAGCATTTCTCACACTTTAGGCATTTATATGGCTTCTCTCTGGTGTGAATTTTTTCGTGCCTGCTTAGGGCTTCTTTTTGATGAAAGCATTTCTCACACTCCGGGCATTTATATAGCTTCTCTCCCGTGTGAAGTTTTGTGTGTGTGCTTAGAGCTTCTTTCTGATAGAAGTATTTCCCACACTCCAGGCATTTATAGGGCTTCTCTCCTCTGTGTTTCATTTCATGTCCAATAAGACTTCTCTTTTCAGTAAATCCTTTCCCACACTCCAGGCATTTATATGGCTTCTCTCCCAAGTGGGATTTTCGGTGTCTTCTCAGGCTTCCTTGATGATGGAAACATTTTCCACACTCTGGGCATGTATATGGCTTTTCCCCTGTGTGAATTTTTTCGTGCCTGCTTAGGGCTTCTTTTTGATGAAAGCATTTCTCACACTCCAGGCATTTATATGGTTTCTCTTGCGTATGAATTTTTGTGTGTGAGCTCAGGGCTTCTTTTTGACAGAAGCATTTCCCACACTCCAGGCATTGATAGGGTTTTTCTCCCCTGTGATTCCTTTCATGTCCAATGAGAGTTCTCTTTTCAGTAAATCCTTTTCCACACTCCAAGCACTTATATGGCTTCTCTCCCAAGTGGGATTTTCGGTGTCTTCTCAAGCTTCCTTTATGATGGAAACATTTTCCACACTCTAGGCATTCATACAATTTCTCTCCCATGTGGGTTTTTTGATGTGTGTTGAAGACTCCTTCATGATGGAAACATTTTCCACACTCCGGGCATATATATGGTGTGTCCACAATTTGTGGTTTCTCATAGTTTATAAGATATATACTAGATTCAAAGCTTTCTTCCAATTGCTGGCAGTTAGCTTGTTCTTTCTCTATAACATTTGTGATATCATCCTTCAGGCATGAGGATTTGTGGAAAAAGCCATTCTCAAAGTCAAGGCAGTTCCTGATTAACCAGCTTTCGTCTACTGTTTCTTGGATTGTGATTTCCTTGGTGTCAGCAAAGCACTGGTTCATTGTATATTTTTCTGTTTCCATTTCCAGGTTTCCCTCTTTCAACCACGCTTTACATGGTGCTCCTCCATTTTCACTCTCTTTTCCAGCACCACCTTGAAGAAAAGAGAGCGAAACAATAAGAAGGCACAAGAAAACCAAAGCATGAAATCAGTCAACTAGGTAGCAGCCCAGACCATCCTAATCTCAGTCCCCCTATTCATGCTCCTATTCATAATTTAACTGATATGTCACTTTCCAAGACTGTTTTTATCATGTAATACTTCAAATTTTCCAATTAAATGGCCCTGTTTTGTTAAACACCAGAGCAGCATGATTATGATACAAAATTCTGCATAAAATTGTCATGGTTTTTATTTAAACAGTTATAGATTTAGACATCAAAAACATCTTTGTTGTGGAGAATATCTCCCTGTTGAAATTAATATGTTTTGCCACAGTTTCCTAATCTGTTAAGGTCATTTTGGAATCTGATCCTATTATCTGGGATATTAGCTATCTCTCCTAAATTATCTGTTCCACTTTATTCTATTCCTGCAGTTAGAAATAGTTCCCATGTTTACTTCATCCTTAGCCCCTTACCTATGATAGCAGTCTCGGGTTGCCTACTTCTTTTTTATTACATTCCTCACTGTATGCACTTTTATGGTTCAGTCATTTTTATGCATTTTTCATGTTTTTATTCAGTTCATGTTACTGATCTGTTTTATTGATTTGTTTTATTTTGATGTGTTTTTTACTGTGTCTGTTATTATTTGGGCTTGGCCCCATGTAAGCAGCCCTGAGTCCCTTCGGGGAGATGGACACGGGGTATAAAAATAAAGTTATTATTATCTATATATATAAATGAGTGATGGCATCATGGCGACCAACAAAACAACAAAACTACAGGCCCTCCAACCTCGAAAATTGACAGCACGACCCCTCATCCACGCCTCTAGGTTGATACAACAAAAAGAAAAGAAAAATAAAGTCCTAATTAGAGGGAGAGGAATAATTGTTTTTATCCAATTGCTGCCAGTTAGAAGGCTAAGCTCCGCCCACTTAGTCTCCTAGCAACCCAATCAGCCCAGGGGACAGGCAGAGTTAGGTCTCACTTAGGCCTCTTCCACACTGCCTATAAAATGCAGATTTGAACTGGATTATATGGCAGTGTAGACTCAAGGCCTTTCCACACAGCTATATAACCCATTTATAATCTCATATTATCTGCTTTATGAGCACCAACCCCCAAAGTCAGACACGACTGAACTTAATGTCAGGAGAAAACCTTTACCCTTTACCTTAACTACCACCAGTTCCTCAATGCTTTATTTCCCATACCACCATACTTTGCCACAGCAACGCGTGGCCGGGCACAGCTAGTTATATTATAAATTGGTGTCATCTGCAAATTTGATGAGCACACACCCCACACTCCTCAATTCCTCCCCACTGCAACTGGAGTCTCTGTGTGAGCTCCAGTTGCAGGGGAGAGTGGCAGACAAAACTCAGTTCAACTCCCCCACTCCCTTTCTCCAGCTGTTCCCAGATGCCTTTTCCTCTCTGTGACCCTCAAGACTACGTAAGCTCTAGCTGCAGGGAAGAGGGAGGGAAGAAGGGGGGGATAGGAGGCTAGCAGACGCTTAGCTTCCCATCCCTTACCCTAATTGCCCGCCCAGACTCCTCCTCAACATGACCAGCCTTGGGTTTTGGGAGGGAGGAAAGATGCTTTTGAGGGATGGTGTAAATAATCAAATGATCTGCCCATGGAAAAAACACGGAATAATTTAAGATGGTTAAAACTTGTCTGAACTTGTAGCAGTTAAATCTGAGTTTGAAGTTTAGGAAGTGTTCCCAGACGAAGGTCAAAAAGGGGTGCTACACAGAAAAGAATAGTCAATTTTCTTGGGGGGGGGGGGAGTAGCAGGAGGAAAACAGTTCCCATTTTCAATGGTTATCCCCCTTCCTGACTTCCCATTTCATAAGCAAGGGTTGTTTCCACGACTGGGACATGGGGGGTGGGGGGGATAACAAAAAAGAAGGGAGAAATGGCTTTCCTCCTTCACCCCACCCTCCACCCCCATAAAATGGGACTACTCTTCTCTCTCTAACACCCCCTTGTGGCCTCTGCACAGATAATTGAACAGTACTGAAGTGCAGTTTTATTTCAGGGGCTGATCATTTGATCAGCTGTGGCGCAGCTGTTGAGCAGCTGCCTTAAATCACTCTGACCATGAGGTCATGAGTTTGAGGCCAGCCCGTGGCGGGGTGAGCACCCGTCAATTAAAAATAAAATATAGCCCCTGCTCGTTGCTGACCTAGCAACCCGAAAGATAGTTGCATCTATCAAGTAGGAGATAAGGTACCACTTATAAAGTGGGGAGGCAAGATTAACTAATTTACGACCTGGAATGAGGAAGTGCCGTCAGTGTGGATGATGAAGCAGCTGCTCCCCCCTGTGGCCAGAATCGAACATCACCTCAGGAGAAGGTTAACTTGCCTCTGCGTGTGTGTCTCTCAGTCTCTGTTTGATGTGTTTATGGGCATTGAATGTTTGCCCTATGTGTGTTATAATGTGATCCGCCCTGAGTCCCCTTCGGGGTGAGAAGGGCGGAATATAAATACTGTAAATAAATAAATAAATAAATATATCATGGAGGAAGAACAAGAGAAAGACTGTATGATTAAATAGGCTCAAAATGTAAAGGCCCGGGCTGTGGCGCAGGCGGGAGAGCAAGCCAGTGCAATTAACTGCAATGAATCACTCTGACCAGGAGGTCATGAGTTCGAGCCCCGCTCGGAGCCTATGTTTGTTTGTCTTTGTTCTATGTTAAAAGGCATTGAATGTTTGCCTATATGTGTAATGTGATCCGCCCTGAGTCCCCTTCGGGGTGGAGAAGGGCGGAATATAAATGCTGTAAATAAATAAATAAATAAATAAATAAATACAGTAGCGAGGCTCTGCATTATCCAAGGGGCCGACGGGGGTGCCCCTCCCCCTCCCTCTACTTCTCTCCAGTGAAAGGAGCCCTCGCCCCTTGGAAGGAGCCCACGAGCACTGCTGCTGCAGCGATCACGGGCCACTTCCTGGACGCTTCCTCCAGCCTTTCCCTCTCCTCTCGCGAGAAGGAGCTCCTTCGCGAGAGGGAGAGGCAGGAGGAAGCGTCCCAGAAGTTTCCTCCCTTTGGCCAGCACTTGAGCCTTTAGAGAAGTGCAAAGCATGTCGCTAAGCAGCGGCACACCTCGCGCTTCCCTGGGTCCAAGCGCTGGCCGAAGGGAGAAGTTTCCTTCCTCCGCTAGGCGCCTGGGCCTACAGATCGGGTTATCCGATAAATCCGGGTATCCGAGATTCGGTCCGCCCATTTAAATCGGATAACCGGGGTTCTATTGTACACCAATTCATCTGGAACAATGAAAAAAATGTTTGTCTGAAGAATCATGATCCTAAGCTATGTAGCAAGACCACAGAAACAGGTGGCATTTCCAAAACTGATTTCTACAGACCAAGATGAAGAGGGATCCTTACCAAAAGAGGCCAATGTCTTATAATTCTCTCCAATGACCTCCCAATGCAGGGCCTGTTGATCTGGATCTAGCAGGGCCCACTCTTCCTCACTGAAATGAACAGACACATCCTCAAAAGTCACCTGAAAGAGGAAGATTAGGACACACAGATCAGCAATGTTTCTTGGACTAAATCCAAGTCATCTAACAGAAGTCAGAATTCAGAGTTCAAAAAGAAAGGACTTTTGGCATAAAATTCCCAGCCTTCCCAAGCAGAACATTTAAACATCATTAAAATGGAAAGCATAGTGAACACAAACTATTCTTTTTCTGTTGTTTTTTTCCCCCCTATTTTTATCCTTGTTGGGGAATTAAGACAGTTTACAGCAGGTTAAAACAGCTCTAGTTAAACATTCACAGATCCAGAAGTTAAAAAATAAATTGAGCTATCAAAAATTAAAACCAAGAAAAATTGTAAACTCACAATACAGCCAAAAAGCAAAACAAAAAAGATCCTTGTTCTATGAGCCCTTTTCCAACTAAACTTTCTATTCTCCAAGGCCTGTTGTAACAGAAAACCCTTCTTCTATTTGGAGAAGGAAGGCCTAGGGGCAGGTGGACAGACGCACAGCAGTCTCCTCTCTTTGGGAAGGCAGTTCTGGATCCTGAGAGAACCCACCACAAAGTCACCTCTCAGGTGGTTCTTCCATAACATACACCTATGTTGATCTAATGTAAGTTTGAACAGGGGATTCAGTCAAAGTGGAAAGCACTGTGTGGGCCTAGTGGAAGAGGAGGGCCTCAGAGAACAGCATCCTGAGATCATTCAAAAGGAAACTTGGGCAGAAGCAGGAAACACACCAAATAAATAACCTTTCCCAACACATGATGTAGCCCTAGACAATTCCAGAATTATCTCCACTTCATTTCTACTTCCATCCTTTTACCTGATCTTGTTCTACTGAGGCAGTTTCACCTGCTTCACAAAGCAATGAGCTATTGAGGCTTCCCAGCATCCTTGGCTCTTCCCCTGTGAAATACCAAAGAAAGATCAGCTTAAATTTTATATTTTTATTTAAAAAACACGTAAAAGGCATCCTGGGAGATTCTAAAGAGAAGGAAAAGAAAGAACTCACAGAAAGTTTTAGCTGGCGTTCATTCAATGCAGCAAGTTTCATACAATACCAACTTTGATGTATATATTCGTAAAATTATTCTTAAAAACATTGTAACAATCCAGCTATTGAAGATACTGGAGATACAATAAATCAATAATAATAATAAATTTTATTTCTTGCCCTCCTCTCCTAACGGCTCGATACTACAACATTGTAAAACACACATTCACCTAAAAACATTCTTTAAAATAAATATATTAAACATATATCCACAAGATACATATTAAAATACATAAAACAAATATTAAACATAAGACACAGGTTTAAAATCTGTCATTAAAACTGTCTGGGTAGGCCTGCCGGAGGAGATAGGTCTCACTTGTGTCTTAAATTGTGACAGCTAATTTAGCTGTCGGAGCTCTTCTCGCAGGTTGTTCCACCATCTTGGGGTGGCCAATGAAAAGGCCCTCTGAATGATGGTTGCCAGTTTGATTTTGGAAGGCTGGAGCAGACTTCAGTGTTCTGGGCAGATTGCACGGAAGAAGGCGATCCTGTAGATAACCTGGACTCAAACCATGTAGGGCTTTAAAGGTCAAAACAGACACTTTGTACTTTGTCCGGGAACTAATTGGCAGCCAGTGAAGTGACTTTAGGATAGGTGTGGTATGTTCATTCCTGGATGTTCCCATAACCAATCTGGCTGCTGTATTTTGAACCAGCTGGAGTTTCCAAACTTGATACATAGATAGCCCAATGTAAAGTGCATTGCAGAAGTCCTACCGTGAGATTACTATCATTTTGCCCATCATTTTGCAGATAAAGGCTCTCGGATACATTCCAATCTGGACGTTAGCTTTGTGATAGTACCAATAGATATATCTGAAGCATCTGTCTGTCCTATTTTGTTGGATTAGTTTCAGCATGTTCAGCCCGATGATGTGGACAAGAGTTGTCAAGGACAGAACGCCACTAGATAAGATTCAACACAGTTTATTAAAGATACAGAACCAAAAATGCTCGTAAGAAACAAAGAGCTAGGCAAACACTCGCCTTCAATATGAAAAGTCACTCAAAAACGGTTCAAAAGATAAACCGGGTTAAACAGGAGTTTAATCCGGGTTAAACCAAAAATGCTTACTTCAGCCTGGGACTTTAAACAAACAAAAGCTGGTAAACAAAGATTCAATAGAACATAAATACTGGCAGCAGATTCCTCTCTGCTACTCAACAGCTGTGGTTGAGCAACTAAGTTGTTACTCCTCCGTGCAGCGGGCGAACTCCGGGTCCAAACACATCAATCAGGGTTGCAGCGGTCAGCGGGGTCCCAATCCGGTCCGAGGTCGATAGCCAGGTGCAGGCGTCTTAGGTTCCACGAAATCCTCCGATAGCCAAAGAAAGGGTCGTCCAAGATCGTAGTCAGTCAGTCAGTCAGTCAGTCAGTCAATCAGTCAGTCAGCCAGTCCAGCGTCAATTCCGAGTAGGTAAATAATGTCCGTCAAGAAGACGACGGAGGGTCCAAGGTATTCAGCAAACGAAACACACCCGTCTTCAGGAAATTCCCAACAAGAGCCCAAGCGTTCGTCCAGATTACCTTGCCCAACGCAATTAGCCCTGGATTCAAGACCCCATTTTATGCCAGTTACAACTCCTCATCGCTATCAGGTGTTACCCTAATTCCAGGTGCCTCATCATCATCATCCTCATCAGAGCTAAAACATCTTTGACTACGCCCCACAGCATCCCCAGCTGTGGATCCCGTTCCATCCCTCCAGCTCGTCCACGGGTCCGATCCTGCAACCCGCCAGTCGCTTCCCATGCTATCATTACCAGGAACACCCAAATCCTCCCTCACACGAGTCCATTCCATGTCATCCTCCTCTGAGCTAACCACCTCTTCCTCCATTCTCTCGGTAAAACCCTCAAAGGAGTCTTCGTCAGATGGTTCTGCAAAGATGTCCCGCAGCCGTTTCCTCTCTCGCTCCTCAAGAGAGTCTGACTCTCGAGGAGTCTTACGACCACGTCTCCCAGTATTGGAGCCATAAGGCTCAACCATAACAAGAGTTTTGGAGCAGTGACAGCGGCCAGTGGGGGATTGGCTGACTGGCTTATGACGATTATAAATGCCTTGCTGGAGCTGGGACAATTACCACCTAGCTTAAAAAATGCAATTGTAAGACCAATTTTTAAAAAGTCATCCCTGGACTCCTTGACTCCATTTCAAATCTCCCTTTTTGTTTCTAGAGCGTGTGGTGGCCTCTCAACTCCAGGGATTCTTGAATGAAACTGATTATCGTGATCCCTGGCAGTCTGGTTTTAGGCTTGGTCATGGAATGGAGACAGCTTTGTTCGCCTTGGTGGATGACCTCTATAGAGAACTGGATAGGGGGAGCGTATGCCTTCGGGTTCTCTTGGATATCTCAGTGGCTTTTGATACCATCGAATATGGTCTTCTCCTGGATTGACTTTCTAGAATGGGTCTTGGGGGCACTGCTCTGCAATGTCTCTGCTCCTTCCTGGAGGATCGGACCCAGATGATGGTGCTGAAATCATCCACTAAAGTGACCACAGCAGTCTCAACTCCGTATCCTGCTCTGAAGATGGTTTGAATGAATGAAGGAAATGTGTGTCATGCAAGACTGCCTGGAGTTGGAGGGCAACTGCCTTCTCAATCACCTTGCCCAAAAAAAGGAAGCTAGACACTGGTTTGTAAATATTAAGGTCCAGGGAATCCTGGGGCGGGGGGGGGGGGGGGAGGATTTCAGCAGTGGTCTAACTACTGCTTTTCTTAAAGAAAATTCCCCTTCCTGAGAAATGCAATAATAATTTGTTGTATTTGAAACTGAACTGCATCTCCTCCATGGACAACCAGCGAAGAGGGACAGGGATCAAGAAAGCAGTTTAGCTTTCTCACTTGCCCCAGCAGTTTGTCCACATCAACAGTACTCACTAATTGAAACTGATCCAGTGCAATCCCACTCACAAAGTTGTGGGACACCTCGTTGTTGGCCTCTGCTCCAATCATAGCATCTAAGTCAGCTCTTATGCGAGAAATTTTATCTGCAAAATGGTTGTTAAAAGCATCACAGTGAGCTACTGAAGGTTCTAACAATGGGTTCGGAGGGGGGGGGGCATCCGGGTTAAGCCTCTTACCATTCTGAACAGCTCAGCTGGATGTGAATTTGCAGGCGCAACACATGCAGAAAAGAATGCTTTTTTGCTGCATGTATTGCCACCTTATAGGAGTAAAGGTGCCTTCTATATCATGTCAACAGTATTGTAGATGATGCCTGCCATAGAACCAAAGACCATATAGGAAGCCCCAACTCTTCAGTGTTTTCGAAGGGAGTTGAAAACATGGCTTTTCAAGCAGGCCTTTGATAATGACGAAGACACCAGCTAAACAAACTGACACTGACTCTGGCACTTTAACATTACTTTTTAAACTTGTTTTGTGGCTGGGATGTTCAACTGCCCATTTTAATTAGTAGCTATTGGTTCATTTTAATTGACTATTTTAATCATTGGATTTTTTTTTGTTATTTTTGTAAGTGTTGTCTTACGTTAATTGATATTGCTACTGTCATAAATATTCATGTATTTTATGTGTTTTATGGCACTATTAGGTGCTGTTCTGTAAGCCACCCTGACTCCGTTCTGGGAGATGGTGGTGGGATATAAATAAAGTTATTGTTATCATTATTATGATATATTTGGGGAATCCTTGAGATAAAGCAAAAGAAGGCCGCTTACCCACTGGAGCAACCCCTCTGTCCTCCTCCAGCTTGATCCACCCAGAAGAGAACGTCTTGCTGGTCTGCAATGGGACCTCCTGGGCCTGAAGGACCTCTCTCTCCTGCCGCTCTTCTTCTGCCCGACTCAGGAGGAATCCTTCAGCCAAAGCCACGGCCTGGGAACTGGTCTCTGCCCCACATTCCCTCACCCAGCGCTCCATCTCCGCAGGAAGGACGGCCAGGAACTGCTCCAGGAGCACCAGGTCCAGCATCTCCGCCTTGGTATGTTCCTCAGGCTTCAGCCACAGGCGGCAGAGAGAGTGGAGGCGGCTGCACACCTCTCGGGGACCCAAGGCTTTCTCATAGCAGAAGCACTGGAAGCGTTGGCATTGAAGGTTTGCATTGAAGGCCTTCTCCTCCAGGACATCCAGAC